>NW_016916827.1:0-4658 GCF_001483705.2 Eufriesea mexicana | reverse complement strand
GATGGATGGTTGTATGGGTCGATGGTTGAACGTATGGATGTATGTATAAATGTATGTATAGACATACGGATGGATGTATAGATCGATGGATGTATAGAAGGATGGAAGTCCGAGTTGACGGATTTATGGATGTATGGATGTATGGATGGTCGGAGGTATGGATGGATGGATGTGTGGATGTATGGGTGTATATATGTGTGGTTGTGTGGATGCATGGATGGATGTATGGTTGGATGTGCTGTGGTTATGGCAGGATATATGGATGGATGTATGTATTGATGTAAATATGTATGGATGCATGAATGTATGGATATATCTAGGTATGTATGGACGTCTGTACGGATGTGTGTATGGATGTATGCATGTATGCATGTATGGATGAATGTAAGGATATATGCATGGCCGTATGAATGTATGTATTTATCGATGTATGGATGGATGGGTGGATTGGTGGTTGGAGGTATGTATGGATTTATGTTTGGATCGATGTATGTATGGACGGGATGATGTGTGGATGGATGGATGTATGGAAGCATGGATGTATGGATGGACGGATGTATGGGCGGATGGCTGTATGGATGCATGTGTGGATGTATGGATGTATGTATGAATGAACGAATGGATGTCTGTATGTCTGAATGTAAGGATGGATGGATGTATGGTTGTATGAATGTACGAATGTATGGATGAACGGATGTATAGATGTATGCATGTATGCATGTATCGATGTATGTATTGATGAATGTATGAATATATGGATCCATGCATGTACGGATGTGTGTGGATGAATGAATGGGTGGATGGGCGGAAGTGTGGATGGACGGAGGTGTGGAAGAAGTGATACATGGACGAATGGATGGATTTATGGATGTATGAAGGTGTGGATGAACGGATGTGTGGATGGATGGTTGTATAAATGGACGGATGGATGGATGTATGGATGTATATGAGTATGGATGCATGGATGGATGGATGTATCGAGGGATGGAAGTACGAATGGATGGATGTATGTATGTATGAATGTATGGATGAATGGATGTGTGGATGGATGGATGTATGGATGTATATGAGTATGGATGCATGGATGGATGGATGTATCGAGGGATGGAAGTACGAATGGATGGATGTATGTATGTATGAATGTATGGATGAATGGATGTGTGGATGGATGGATGTATGGATGTATATGAGTATGGATGCATGGATGGATGGATGTATCGAGGGATGGAAGTACGAATGGATGGATGTATGTATGTATGAATGTATGGATGAATGGATGTGTGGATGGATGGATGTATGGGTGTATGAATGTTTGGATGTACGAATGTATGGATTTACAGATGTATGGATGTATGGGTGGATGGATGTATGTATTGATGTACGTATGGATGTATGCATGGATGGATGTATTGGTGGACGGATGTATGGATGGATGGACGTATGGTTCGATGGATGTGTGTATTGGTGTATGTGTGGACGTATGGATGGATGGATGGATCTGTAGGGCGTTGTATGGATGGATGGATGTATGAATCGATGGGAGTATGGATGGTTGGATCGATGGATGGATGGTTGTATGGAAGGATGGATGTAGGGATGGATGGATGTATGCGTGTGTGTATTTATGAATGTTTGGATGTATGGATGTATGGATGTATGGGTGTATGGGCGTATGGATGTATGGATGTAAGGAAGTTCGAATGGATGGATGGACGGATACGTGGATGTATGGATGTGTGGGTGGTTACATGGATAGGTGGATGGACGGAAGTGTGGATGGATGAATGGGTGGATGTAGGGATACCTGGATGAATTGATGGGTGCATGGATGGATTGATGTATGGTTGGATGCATGTGACGATGGAAGGATATATGGATGGATGGATGTATTGATTTACAGATTTAGGGATGCATGAATATGTGGATGTATTGATGTATGTATTGATGTTTGAATGGATGTATGTATGGACGAATGCATAGATGTATGTATGGATGAATGGATGGTTATATGTAGGGATGTATGGATGGATGGATGTATCGAAGGATGGAAGTACGAATGGATGAATTTATGGATGTATGAATGTGTGGAAGAATGGATGTGTGGATGGATGGATATATGGATGGACTGATGTATGGATGGATGGATGTATCAATGGATGGAAGAAGGCATGGATGGATTTATGGACATACGGATTTGAGGTCGTATGTAAGTATCGAAGGATGGATGGATGAATAGATGGATGTATGAATGCATGGGTGTATGGCTGGATGGATGTATGTATGGATGCGTGTATGGTTGCGTTGATGTGTGGATGTATGTATGTATGAATGAATGGATGTATGGATGTAAGCATGTGTGTATGTGTGAATTTTTGGATGTATGGTTGTATGGATGTATGGATGTATGGACGTATGGATGTATGGATGTATGGACGTATGGACGTATGGATGTATGGATGTTCGAATGTATGGATGTACGGATGTATGGATGTGTGCATGTTCGGGTGGTTGAATGGATGGGTGAGTGGACGGAAGAGTGGATGGGTGGATGGGTGGATGACGGGATATATGGATGCATGGATTGGTGCATGCATGGATGGATGTATGGGTGGATGTGTGTGTGGATGGAAGGATATATGGATGTATGGATGTATCGATGGACGGATGTATAGATGGATGTGTGCGTGGACGTGTGGATGTATGAATGTATATAGGTATGGATGTATGCATGGATGGATGTACGTATAGATGAATGTATGGATGTATGGATGGATGGATGGATTGGAGGATGGATGTATGGATGGATGGTTGTATGGATCGATGGATAAACGAATGGATGTATCTGTAGATGTATGTATGGATGTATGGGTGGATGGAAGTATGGTTGGGTGGATGTATCGTTGGATTTGTGTATGGATGGATGTATGGATGGATGCATTGGTGTATGTATGTATGTATTTATGAATTGATGGATCCATGGGTGGATGGATGTATGTGCGAATGCGTGTATTTATGGATGAATGAATGTTTGGATGAATGGATGTGTGGATGGATGTACGTATGGGTGGACGGATGTATGGATGTGTGGATGTATGGATGTATGTATGTACGAATGTATGGATGTATGCATGGATGGATGTATGGATGGATGTATGTATGGATGTATGGATGGATGGATGGATTAATGTGTGTATGTATGTATGGACGGACGTATGTATCGGTGAAAGTGTATATGGCCGGATGTATGTATGGGTGCACGGATATATGCATGTATGTATGGCTGTACGAATGGATGTATGTACGGACTTACGTATGGATGCATGAATGGATGTATGTGTGTGTGTATGTATGGATGTATGGGTGGACGGATGCATGGATGGACGGGAGTATGGATGGATGGATTTATGTATGTTAGGGTTGATGGATGTATGGATGTTCGAATGTATGGATGTACGGATGTATGGAATTATGGATGTATGGGTGGATGAACGGATGGAAGTATGGATAGGAGGGTGAATGGATGTATGTATTTCTGTATGTATGGATGTATGTACAGACTTTCGTATGGATGCATGAATGGATGTGTGTGTGAGTGTATGTATGGATGTA
Source organism: Eufriesea mexicana (assembly GCF_001483705.2). Classification (NCBI taxonomy): domain Eukaryota; kingdom Metazoa; phylum Arthropoda; class Insecta; order Hymenoptera; family Apidae; genus Eufriesea; species Eufriesea mexicana. The sequence continues at coordinate 1,049 of NW_016916827.1, read as the reverse complement.
TGGATGGATGGATGCATGGATGGACGGGAGTATGGATGGATGGATTTATGGATGTATGGGTTGATGGATGTATGGCTGTGTGGATGTATGGATGTATGGATGTATGGATGCATGTACTTATGAACGTATGTTTATACGGTTGTATGAGTGTGTGAATGTATGGATGAATGGATGAATGGATGTATGGATGAATGCATGTATGGAAGTATGGATTTATATATTGATTTATGTATAGATGCTTCTACTGATGTACTTAAGTATGTATGAATGGATGTATGGATGGTTGTATGGATGGATGGATGTAGGGACGGATGGACGTAAGGATTTGGATCTATAGACGTACGGATATGTGAATGTATGGATGTATGGATGTATGGGTGTATGAACGGCTGCATGGACATATGGGTAGGTGTATGTATGTATGGATGTATGTATTGATGGAGGGATATTTGTATGGATGGATGGATAGATGTACAGATGTATGCATGTATGGACGATTGTTTGTATGGATGTATGTAAGGTCTTACGTAGGGATGTATGTATGGATGCATGTGTGGGTGTATGTATGGACGTGTGTTTGATTGTATGTATGGATGTATGTATGGATGTACGGATGTATGGATGTATGGATGAATGTATGGATGCAAGTATGAACGGATATATGCATGGACAGATGTGTGAATGGATGTTTGCATGGGAGTATGTATGTTTGTACGTATGTATGTGTGGATGTATGTAATGATGTATGTATGGATGTTCGTATGGATTTATGTATGGATATAAGTATGGATGTATGTATGAATGTATGTATGGATGTACGTAGTGATGTATGTATGGGTGTATGGATGGGTGTATGTATGGATGTAAGGTAGGACGCTTGAATGAATGTATGGATGTATGTATGGATGAATGTATGGATAAATGTATGTATCTACGGATGGATGTATAGATGGATGTATGTATGGATGTATGTATGAATGTATGTACTGATGTATGTATGGGTGTTTGGATGGGTGTATATATGTATGTAAGGATGGATGTTTGTATGG
>NW_016916826.1:0-595 GCF_001483705.2 Eufriesea mexicana | reverse complement strand
CACTGCTGCTCGTTGGATTTCAGCGATCTAGATTGCACAAATATCGTGCCACGACCGCCATTTCTAGTCTCCCTGCAATCGAGCATAGTATAGTATATCTACGGCGAGCGCAGGAATACAACGGATAGCAGTGTGTAGCACAAAAGTCAAAGCTATCCTATACAAACATAAGCAAACGTGACATAACCAATCTTAGACTAACACAATCCACCGCGCCACGGCCACCATTTTGGGGCTCCCCAGAGCAAAACAGAGAATATTAGATCTCAGTAGAGCGCAGAAACCCACCGAATAGCATTGTATAGCACAAAAGTGAAAGCCATCCTTCCCAACGTCAATCCTAACGTGCCGAGACCAGAATTACTGCCCTCCCCACAGCCAGGCAGAACATTATAGAGGAGAACAGGGCGCAGAAATGCATAGAGTCGCAGTGCAGAGCACAATAGTCGATGCTACCATATCCCAGCAGAACCTTACTTAACATAATCAGACGTAGCATAACTCATCCTACCGCGCCGAGAAGCTATTGCTGGCGTCCCCAAAGTCGAACGGAGCATCGCATAGCACTGTAGAGCGCAGAAGTCCACCGAATATC
>NW_016916825.1:0-1402 GCF_001483705.2 Eufriesea mexicana | reverse complement strand
TGGTGAGCTATTTTTCTTTCATAAATAAGTAGGAAGAATTCAATTGGCGTGCTATAGCCGTCGTAATGCTATAGAATACGGCAGGAAAATTCAACTTTATTGACATTTCGGTCTTTGGAAAATTGAAATTTATTGACATTTTCGACTAACACCGTTGTGAGCTATCTTTCATGCATATATAAGGAGGAAAGAAATCTATTGGCGTGCTATAGCCATTGCATTGATATAGAATGTGTTTGGAAAATTCAATTTTATTGCCGTTATCGACTTATATCGTGGTGGGCTAACTTTCTTGCATAAATAAGGAGGAAAGATTCTATTGGCCGGCTATTACTATTGCAACGCTATAGAATCGTCCTGGAAAATTCAATTTTGTTGACATTTTAAACTAATATCGCGGTGAGCCACCTTTCTTGCATAAATATGGAGGAATAATTTTATTGGCGTGCAATAGCCATTGCAGTGATGCTTAATGTGGTTGGAAAATACAAATTTATTGACATTTTCGACTAATATCATGGTGAAGCATCTTCCTTTCATAAATAAGGAGGAAGGATGCATTTGGCGTGCTATAGCCGTCGCAATGCTATAGAATATGGCTGGAAAATTCAATTTTACTGACATTTTCGACTAACATCGTGGTGAGCTATGTTTCTTGCATAAATAAAGAGGAAAGATTCTATTGGCGTGCCATTGTTATTGCAACACTATAGAATCTTCCTGAAAAATTCAATTTTGTTGTCATTTTCGACTAATATCGTGGTGAGCTAGCTTTCTTGCATAAAAAAGGGGAAAAGATACAATTGGCGAGATGTTTCCACTGCAATGCTTTAGAATGTGGCTGAAAAACTCAATTATATTGACATTTCCGGCTAATATTGTGGTGAGCTAACGTTTTTGCGTAAATAAGGAGGAAAGATAATATTGGCGTGATATAGCCATTGCATTGATATAGAATGTGTTTGGAAAATTCAAGTTTAGTGACATTTTCGTCTTACATCTTAGTGAGCTAACTTTCTTGTATATATAAGGAGGAAAGATTCAATTCACTTGCTACAGCCGTCGTAATGTTATAGAAACTGGCTGGAAAGTTCAATTTTATTGACATTCCCGGCTAATATAGTGGTGTGCTATCTTTCTTGCATAAATAAGGAGGAAAGATCCTATTGGCGTGCTATTACCATTGCAACGCAATAGAATCTTCCTGGAAAATTCAAATTTATTGACATTTGCGACTAACATCGTGGTGAGCTAACTTTCTTGCATAAATAAGGAGGAAAGATCCTATTGGCGTGCTATTACCATTGCAACGCAATAGAATCTTCCTGGAAAATTCGAAATTATTGACATTTTCGACTAATATCGTGGTGAGATAACATCCTTGCATATATAAGGAGGAAAG
>NW_016916824.1:0-29871 GCF_001483705.2 Eufriesea mexicana | reverse complement strand
TTATAATATCTCGAGCGATAATGGGCCAGTCGTTTGTCGTTCCAGAATTGAAATGGAATTTAAATAATGTCTGAACAGATAAGTCCAACGATTACTGAAAGTAAATCATCACTGAACAGAAAGTCCAACGGCAGCAGTGCTCTATTGTTCGATATACCAACTATCGAACTGTCAATTGTTAATGTTTGTGGCCTTACCTGACGCATGCATTGAATATTCTGTAGCTACTGTGAAATTCAAACAATTGCTGGGCAGGTTCATCCAACAGCTACAGTGTCCTCTTGGTAGGTGCACCAACTACCGTACTGGGAATAGTAAATATCCTTAGTCTTAACTGACGTATACTTTGATTATTCTGTGGGTGCTGCGGAATTCAAATCATCAGTGAACATATTAATCCAAGGGCTGGGGCTATATGCTGCTGGCTGTACTCAGAACAGTTATGTCAATTGATAATATCTCGAGCTGTAACGTAACAGTGCTTTGTCGTTGTCGAATATCTGCAGCATCTATGTCATTATTGAAGAGATTATTCCAACGGTTACTTTGCCCTGCGGATGGTAGCACTTGGAACTCCACTGTCAATTGAAAATATCTCCAGACGTAACCGTACAATACATTGATTACTGTATGCTTCCTTTCGAATTTACCTCACCAGTAAACAAATTAATCCTGCGGTTACACTACTCTAACTCTTTGTACTGAGTACCGTTTTGTCACTTGTTAATATCTGGAGCGATTGCGATTAAGCCCTTTGTACTTCTAAAATAGCAATATAATATGGATCATCACTGAACATATTAAACAAATAGCTACAATTCTCTATGTGTGGTTGTATCAAAATACCGCACTGGGAGTTGTAAATATCTCCATCCGTGACTGATGCATAGACTGATTATTCTGCAACTATTGCAGAATTTATATAACCAGTGAACAGATTAATCCATCCATTGCATCACTGTGCTAATGCCTCTGCTCAGTACTGTTATCTCATATGTGAATATCTCTGACCTTAACGTATCTCTCTTTTGTCATTCTAGAATCGTCATATTATCTGTATCACCATTTAACAGGCTAATTCATCGGCTACAGTGCCCTGATGGTAGATGCACTAGGAACCGCACCGTAAGTTGAAAATGTCTCCAGCCATAACCGTACTATACATTTGAAATTGGTGGATGAAATTACAAAAATATTTGCTTAAGCGTTTAATAAGAGGGCACAAAATATATTTGAATTAGAAAAAATAGACTCGATCCTCGCTATTGTATATTATATAAACGTATCTCTTACACAAAACGTCATTTTCTGTTTACCGTCCGACGAGCATTAATAGCTTTTCAAGGCTCTCTGTCATACTTGCCAAACGCTTATATTCTTCCACACAAACATTCCTCTCACTTATGCCTATTATATTATGACAACTACCACCACAATAGTAACCTGAATTTATTACACATTAGAATCCCTCGCATACATGCTCCACACATCTCAACACACACATACACAGAAATCTATGTAACCACTACCACAATCGCAACCTATGTTACACTGGTTTTTGCACACATAAAGTTCTTTTATACTTTAACAAATTTGGTCCACTCAAAGCCTTTGCTGTGCAATCTGCTTGCATACTTTCTCTGGGTCTATGTGTCACTCTTACTGTATATTCGGATACAGTTTCTTTAATATAAAGACGCATCATATTTAATAATTTTGTCTGCGTTTTAAAGTCTCCACCGTTTGCCATCTTAACCGCATTTAAATTATCATATTTCAATTGCTTTCATTCACATGGCATTCCAATCTCTTTCAACAAATCACTCATTCCCGAAATTTCCTTTAATCCTTCCTTTATCGCCTCCAATTAACTTTCAGTGGAAGGGGGTGCAACTGTCGGCTGCCTTCTACCTCTCCAATGGACCAGATCTCCATTTCGGTAAGCTAAAGTAACACTGCATTACTTGGCGTACGTAGTGCTGTCCCATGAAGCACCTGCGTTACAATCTAATCCTTTCATCTGGTTTGCGTTCCCATATTCCATTTTATAATTTACTGTCTCTTGCAGATGTCGGAGATATATCTTCAATCCGTTCATGAGCATTGCTCTTGGATTTTTGCTAAATAGTGGTAACATCTTAGTACAAACGGATTGCCGGGTCTCGTCGATACGTTTAGCTACACCAATCTTTCTTGCAGCTATTGATAATTTCTTTCGTCGCTCATCGAGCTGCCCATATCTTCGCTAAATTTTTTTATTTACATCAATAGCCGTACTTTCGCATTAGAATCACTAATTGCGTACGCAATCAATGAACGTTTCATATAATTCTGTTGCCAAATGATTAGTTTTTGATCTTTGTAATTTAATTCTATGCTCAATAATTATTTACTTACACCGAGGTCCTTTAATTCGATAAGATTTTTTAATATATCGATATATCTTTCTCGAAACAGGTCTTTACTACTGACCACGGTCGTATCGTCCACATGTATGCCACACTATAGAAAAGTGTACCCTTCTCTTGTAAAGAATATGAATGGATCATGAACACACTGTTTTAAACCAATCTTTAACAAAGTATCAGTTAAACATATAATCCAGCAACTACTTGCTTGTTTCAGCCCATTGACCATCCTTAATTTACAGACATATCCTATTTTCCTTTTAACACGATCAGTCATCACCATGTACAATTCTTCCTCCAAAGTTCCATGCAAAAATGCATTCCTTACATCATAACTCTTGGTTTTCCTTTTATGTTCTGCACATATGCCGGATTACAATCGCAGTGCCTTTCTCCATGCCTTACTCCACTTACTCTTGACCACCATTTTATTTTTCGATTGATTCACTGCGTGCAACTATTGACGTTTCTGTAATGATTCTATTTCATTCTTCATTGCTTCTTACTTTATCCGTTGGACTAATTTGTTCACTGATGATATAGATTCCAAAGCAGGTCTAGAGTAACCAACGTACAGTATGGGTGTTGCTAGAGGCATTTACAATTCCTAGTACGTTGGTTGGTATCTCCACCTATAGAGCACCGTGTCAGTTGGATTAATCTGTTCAGTCATGACTTAACTTCCTCAATACTGCTAGAATTATCTATGTATACATCTGCTGAGGCTAGAGATGTATACCATTCGTAGTATGGCAGTATGTGCGTCCACCAATAGGCACTGCAGCTTCCGGATTAATCCGCTCAATGACGATTTAAGCTCCCAAGCAAGTCTAGGGTAGTCAATGTAGAGGACGATTATGTTTAGAGATTTATCAGATTGACAGAACGGTTCCTGGCATATTCATCTACAGGGCTCAGTAGCCGTAGGAATAACCTGTGCAGTGATGATTTAGATTCCATTATCGTCCTAGAATGACAAAAAGCAGATCCAACGTTGCTCGCGACATTAACAATTGACATGAAAGTACGGATTGCAGCCATTAGCACAGTACTGTAGCCTTTTGATTAATTTGATCACTGACGACTTAAATTCCACAGAGGGTGTAGTGTAATCAATGAATACATCAGCTATGGCTACAGACGATTAAAATACCCAGAGCGGTATTTCATGCATCCACCAATTGAGGACTGTTGCCGTTAGGTATATAAATTCACTGGTGATTTAAATTCGTAAGCAAGTCTAGAGAGTTCTATGTATAGGACGGTTATGTCCAGGGGTATTACCAAATGAAAGTACGGTTCTCAGTACATCCATCGGCAGAGCACGACAGCCGTTGTATTATTCGGTTCAAAGATGTTTTAGATTCTATAGCAATACCACAGTGACAAACGACAGATTCGTTATAGCTGGAGTTATTAATAACTGACAACGGAGTCCTATGTACAGACATCATCACAGATACGTAGCCGTTGGAGTAATTTGTTCAATGATAACACATATTACACAGTAGTTCAAGAATTATCAATGTACAGAACACTCATGGCTATGGAAATTTACAATGCCCAGTACGGTAGATGGCACTTTCATCAGGATAGAACTCCAGCCACTGGATTAGTCTGTTCAGTAATGGTTTAAATTCCTCAGTAGTTCCAGAAAAATCAAGGTATACGTCAGTTATGTCTAGAGGCAATTACTATTCCCAGGACTGCGGTTGGTACAACAACAAATAGAGCATCGCTGTTGTTGGGTTAATCTCTTCAGTGATGACTTTAGTTACACAGATCTTCTAGAATAATCAATGTTTACATCTATCATTGCTAGGGACGTTTACCAATCAAACGACAGTCGTTGGTGCAGCCACCAATAGAAATACTTAGCTGTTGGATTACGCTGTTTGGATATGATATATATACTGTTGCACTCATAGAATGACAAAGTACTAGCCCGTTACCGCTCGAGACATATACAATTGAATAAACAGTACTGGATACAGCCATCATCACCGTACTTTAGTGTTTGGACAAATTTGTTCACTTATAATTTATGTTTAACAGCGGTACTTGTCTAATGAATGCATAATACGATTACTGCTACTGGTAATTGCAATGGAGAGTACGGTACTCAGCACATCTTTCAACGGAGCACTGCAGCCGTTGGATACACATGTTCAATGACGATGTACGTTCTATAGCAATTCCAGAATGACGAAAGGCATGTTCCTTATTTCTCGAGATGTTGACAATATACATAACAGTACTGTGTACATTCATTATCACAGCACTGTAGCTGTTGGATTAATTTGTTCACTGAATAGGTACATTCCTCAGTAGTTCAAGAAAAATCAATGTATACATAAGTTATGTCATTAGAAATTCATAATTCACAGTGCTGTAGTACGTGCATCCACCAATAGAGCTCTGTAGCCATTGGAATAATCGGGTCACTGATGATTTAAGTTCCACAGTAGTTCTAGAGTAATCTATGCTTACATCAGTAATGCATTCTGACTTTTACAATTCCCAGTGCGGTAGTAGGAACATCCACCGATAAGGTACGCTGGTCGTTGGTTCAATCTGCTCATTGTCGGTTTATTTTCAGAAGCAAGTTTTGGGTAGTCTATGTATAACACGGTTACGTGTGTGGACGTTTACTGTTGACATTACGGTTCTTAGAACATCTGTGATCAGAGCAGTCCACCGTTCGGATTGATCTGTTGAATGATGACATGTAGCCGTTCAACTAATTTGTTCACTGACAAAGTAGGTTTAACAGAAGTTCTAGAATCATCAATGTATAGCACGGTTATGGCTGCAGACATATATAATTGGCCGTATGGTACACATCACATCCATCAGCATTGCACCGAAGCCGTTGTGTTAACCCCTTCAATGTTCATATAGATATTATAGCAATACCAGGATGACAAAAGACAGGTCCGTTACAGCTCGAGATATTAACAATTGACAAAAGAGTAACCAGCGCAGCCATCATTAGAGTACTCCAGCCGTTGTGTTAATCCGTTCACTGATGATTAAGATATCATCAGATTTCTAGAATAATCAGCGCATGTGTTACTTATGGAAAGAGACATTTCCAGGTCTTAGTACGGTAGTTGGTACATCCAAAAAGAGAGCTCTGTGGCCGCTGGATTAATCAGTTCAGTGACAACTTAATTCCACAGTAATTATATAACAACGTATGAATGTATCATATATAGCTTGAGATGTATGCAATTCCCTGTACGGTAGTTTGTAAATCCACCAATATAGCGATGCAGTCGTTGCATTACCCTGTTCTGTTATGATTTTAATTCTACTGCAATTCTAGAGTGACAAAGGACTGACCCTTATCGCCCGAGATATTATCAATTGACGAAAAAGTGCTGAGTACAGCCATCATCGCAGTAGTCTTGCCATTGGACTTATTTCTTCCTGATTACATATATTCAACAGCAATTCTAGAGTGGACAATGTATCGAACGGTTATGGTTACAGATATGTACAATTGACAGTACGATGCTTAGTAAATCCATCAACAAACCACTCTAGCTTCTGAATTAACCCCTTCAATGACGATGTAGTTATTATAGCACCTCTAGAATGCCAAGTGGCAGATCCCTTATAGCTCGAGATATTAACATTGGTATATCATTACTGGGCACGGGCATCATCTCATTAGTACAAACGTTTGGTTAACCAGTTCAGTGACGGCTTAAATTCCAAAGCAAGTCTAGGGATGTCGATGCATTGCACGGTTTACGTACATACACGGATACACTGATATACACAATTTACTGCACGGTTCTTAGTACATCCATCAACATAGCGCTGAAGACGTTGGATTGAACTGTTAACTGCTTATTTAGATTCTACAGCAATTTGAGAGTGATAGAAGACACACAGAGCACCCCTTGAGGAATTATGGCATGTAGCCATTGGATTAATCTGTTCAGAGATTCTCTTTTTCTTACTGCAATTCTAGAGTAACAAAGGACTGACCCATTATCGCTCGAGAGATAAACATTTGTCAAAACAGTACTGAACACAACCACCATCACTGTGCTTTAGCCATTGGACAAATTTCATCACTGGTAACTTTTATTTAACGTCGTTTATAGAGTGATTAATTCAAGGTACGGTTATGCCTAAAGATATTAGCAATTGACAACACCGTACCTAGTACACTTATCAGCAGAGCACTGCAGCTGTTGCATGAACCTGTACAGTGTTGACTAAGGTACAACAGCAATTGTAGAAAGACAATAGACGGATCCGTTATAGATCGAGATATTAAGCATTGATATAATGGGGTACTGATAATGGGTACTGAGCATAGCCATCTGCACATTACAGCTGCCGCTGGATTTATCTGTTCATTGATGATATAAATTCCGCTGGTGCTCAAGAATAATCTACGTATACGTTTGCCATGGCTGCTGATATTTACAATTCCTAGTACTGTAGTTGGTACGTCCGCCGGTGTATTATCGTAGTCGAGGGATTATTATGTTCAGTTTTCGTTTAAATACAAAGGCATGTTTTGTGTAGTCGATGTGTAGCGCAGTTATTTCTAGGAATATATACAATTGTCAGTACGACTCCTAATGCATCTATTAACAGAGCACTGTAACCGTTGGTTTAACATGTTCAAAGGTGATTTATATACTATAGGAGTTCTAGAATGGAAAAGGACTGATACGTTACAGCTCGAGACACTAGGACGTGGCGAAAGATTACTGAGTACAGCCATCATCACAGTGCCTTAGCCACAGGAATAATTTTTTCACTGATAACTTGAATTTAACAGCAATTCTACAATAGTAAATTGTTAGCACGGTTATGGAAAGAGGTATATACAATTCCCAGTACGGTAGTTTGTACATCCATAGATAGAGCACCGTAGCCGTTGGATTGTTCTTTTCATTGGTATTACATGTGCCACCTTAGTTTGCACTGAACAATGTATGCATCAGTTGTGGTTAGAGATATTACCAATTCGTATTACGATAGTTGGTACATTCACCAATAGAGGAATCTAGCCATTGGATTAGTCTGATAGGTGATGATTTAGAACCTGTTGCATTTCTCGAATGCCAAAGGATTGACCCATTTACTATCGACAAATTAACATATTATGAATCAGTACTGCGTACAGCCATCCCCACGGTACTTTATCCGTTGAACTAGCTTCTCCTCTGATATTTTAGTTTTAACAACAATTCATGATTAATAAAGTTAAAGTACGGCTATGGATACAGATGTTTACAACAGACTGTACGGTAGCTGGTACATACGCCAACAGAGTACAGCAGACGTTGGATTATCACGTTCAGTGATGATTTAGATACTATGGCGGTTCTAGAATGATAAAAGGCAGATCCGTTAGAGCTCGAGACATTAACAATTGATGAAACAGTACGGAATGAAGCCATCGTCACACTACATAGGCCGCTGGACTAATCAATTCACTGGTAAATAGAATTCAGCAGCGATTCTAGAATAAACAGCTTGTTGTACGGTTATGGCTAGAGAAATTTACTAATGACATAACAGTACTAAGTAAATCCATCAGGAGTGCACTGCAGCTGTTGGATTAACCTGTTCAGTGCCGATTTAGATTCTATAGCAATTCTAGACTGACTAAAGACAGATACATTACCGCTCGCGACATAAACATCTGACAACAGAGTACTGATTATAACCAACGTCAGGGTAACGCAGCTGTTGGATTATTTTGTTCAGTGATGATCTAATTCCACTGCCACTCTAGCTAAATCAATGTACATACCAGTTGGTACTAGAGATATTTACAATCGGCAGTATGGTGCTTAGTATATCCGCCAACAGATCACTATGGCAGTTGGATTGAATTGTTCACCGATGATTTATATTCTATAGCAATTATGGAATGGAAAATGGCTGACACATTAACTATCGTGACGGTAGCGTGGAGAACAGAGCACTGAGTATAGCCATCATGACAATACCATAGCCGTTGTACTAATTTGTGCACTGTTGATTAAAGATCGATAGCAACACTAGAAGAGTCCATGAATAGATCTGCTATGTTTAGAGATATTAGCAATAGACACTACGGTACTTGAAACATTCTCTAACAGACAACTGCAGCCGATGGACTATTCTGCTCAATGGTGATTTAACTACGTAGAAACTCTAGAACAATAGTTGGAGAGATCATATATCGGTAGTGATATTGAGAAATGACAATAGAGTACTAAATGTAGCCATCTACACAATACATTAGCCATTGAAATAATCTGATCGCTGATCATCTAATTTGTTCAGCAATTGTAGAATGATCAATGGACAGAGCTGTTACTGCTGGTGATATTATCATATGTCAAGACAGTGCTGCTTACAACCATCATAACAGTTGAGTAGCTGTTGTCTTAATTTATCCACAGATGGGCTAAATTTCAAAGAAATTCGAGCATTGTAATTATATAGATCAGTTATGGCTAGTGATATTTACAATTGCCAGTAAGTTGCATGGCACATCCACCAAAGGAGCACTGTAGAGGGTGGATTAACCTGTACACTAATGATTTATGTTCCTCAGCAAGCATAGAATAATCAATGTAGTGAACGGTAATGGCATGAGATACTTGCAATTGGCAGAGCGGTATTCGCTGCCTCCACCTAGAGAGCACTTTAACCGTTGTATTTATATGTTCGTCGATGATTTAAGTTCTGTAGCTCTTCTAGAAGAACAAAAAACAGGTCCATGTTCGCTGGAGATATTAAAAAACGGCAAAACAGCACGAAGTGCAGCCATCAGCACAGTTCTGCAGCCGTTGGATTAATCTTCTCACTGATGATGTATGTTCCACAGAAACTCTTGAGCTATATATTTATGGTACATATATGGCAAAGGAAACCTGCAATTGATAGTACGGTATTCAGAACATCCACCAAAGGAGCACTGTAGCCGTGGTAGTAATCTGATCAACGGTGGCTTAAATTCTATAGCAATTCTAGAACGACAAATAGCACATCCATTATTGGCCGAGATATTAACGAATGGCAGAACAGTATCGAAAATAGCCATCATGACTGTACTGAATACGATGCGCTGGTTTGTTCACTGGCGATTTATACTCGATAGCAGCTTCAGACCGATCAATCTATATATGAAATGACTGTAGTGGCTTTAAAATGTGAGAGCACAGCACTGAGTTGATCCATCTACACAATACTACAGCCATTGAAACAATGCGTTCGCTAATCATCTATGATCATCAGTTTTTGTAGAATTATCAATGGGCAGAGCAATTGTTGCTGGAGACAGACACTTATGTCGATACAGTAATGAGTATAGCCATCTACTGAGCACATTTGCCGCTTGATTAGTCAGGCAACTGATTATATAGGATCCATAGCATTTCTAGAATGACGAAAGGTTTATCCATTTTCGCTCGAGGTATCAGCGATTGTCAAAATATTAATGAGTACACACATCATAACTGTACTGTAGCCGTTGGATTGATTTGTACACTGACGGTATAAATTCAATAGCAAGTCAGGAATAACCGAAGTATCAAACGGTAATGACTAGAGATATTTACAATTGACAGAATGGTGCTTGGTACATCTACCAAGAGGGGACTGATGCCTTTGGATTAATCTGATCACTGATGAATAAATTTCTCTAGAAATACTAAAGTGACAAATGTCTTATCCAATATTGCTCGAGATATTTACAATTGACAACACAGTACTCAGAACAGCCGGCATCACAGAACTGTAGACGTTGGTCCAGTTTTCTTCACTGGTGACTTAAGTTCCCCCTCAATTCTAGGGTAACCAACATTCATAAGAGCAGTGGACAGAGACATTTGCAACTGACATTACGGTACACAGTACAACCTCCAAGAGGGCAATGTAGCCAACCAATTAGTCTGTTCACTCATGACAATGGCTCTACAACATTTCTAGGATTATCAATGGATGAATTAATTATCGGTAGTGGAATTGACAAATGGCAGCACTGCACACGTTATAGCCATCTACACTGCACTATAGCCATTTTATTAACCTGATCGCTATTCATATAACTTCTTCAGCAATTGTAGGGGGATCAACGGGTACAGCGATTGTCGTTGGTGACATTGACGTATGATAGTGGAGCACTGTATCCGTTTCAATAACCTCTTCACTGTTGTTTTAAGTTCTGTAGCAATTCTCGTATGTCAGAAGAAAGACCCATTATCGCTAGACATATTGCCATCTGACAAAACGGAAGTGAGTGCAGCCACCATTACAGCAATGTAGCCGTTGAATTTGAATTCTATGTCGATTCCAAGTATCAATGTATAATCAATGTATAAGTAAGATGTAGTGGAGATACTTACAGTTGACACTGCGGTACTTAGTGAATCCACCACCAGAGCACTACATCCGTTGGATTAATCTGTTCACTAATGACAGAAGCTCCTCAACAAATCTAGATTGATCAATGGAGCGATCGAATATCGGTAGTGCTTGTGAACAATGGCAATGCATTATAGGTGTCGCCATTTACACTAAACAATTATAGCTAGTTTATTAATATGTACGTCGGTCATCTACGATCTTCAGCAGTTTTAGAATGATCGATCGATGGAGCAATTGTCGCTGGAGATACTGACATATGTTAGTACATGACATAGTATAGGAGTCAACAGAGCATTTCAGCAGTTGTGTTAATCTGTTCCCTGCTGATATAAATTCTGTATCGATCCTGGAATGACAAGGGGCAGATCCATAATCACTCGAGGCGTTAACATTCGACAACACGGTACAGAGTAAAGCCATCGGAACAGTACTGCAGACATTGGGTTCATTTGCTCACTGGATACTTTAACGCAACGAACATTCTAGAGTAAATAATGTATAGAAGAGTTGGTGAAACACATATTTACTATTGAGAATACGGTCGTTAGTACATTCGCCAATATAGCAGAGTAGCCGTTGGATTAAACTGCTCACTGACGACGCAAATTCTGTAGCAATTCTAGAATGACGAGAGGCAGGTGCGTTATCGAACGGGAAATAAGCTATTGGCATAACAGTATTGAGTGTAGCCATCACCACAGAAATTTAGCCATTGGATTAACCTGCTCAATTGTGATATAGAGCGTAAAGAATTTCTAGGCGAACTAAAGGCGGATCCATTAATGCTCGAGATATTATCAGCTAACTTAAGATTACTGTGTACATCCATCATAACCGTACCGCTGCCGTTGGATTAGTCTGTTCACTTATGGCTTAAGTTCCACTGCGGCTCTTAAATAATCGATGTACGCACCAGCTATTCCTACAGTTACTTACAATTCCCCGTACGGTAGCTGTTGCATCCATAAATAGAGCACTGTAGCCATTGGATTACTCAATTCAGTAATGATTTAGTTTCCACAGCATTTCTAGATGTTTCAATGTATATATCAGTTACGGCTGGAGGTATCTGCGGTACCCAGTACGGTGGTTGATGCATCATCCTATTGAGCTCAGTAGCCGTCGGATAAGTTCGTCCACTGATGATGTAAGCTCCGATGCAAGTCTAGATTAATTAATTTATAGGTTGGTTACGGCTAGAGGTATTCCCAATAGACAGTACGGTTCTTAACATAACCACGCCCAAAGCACTGCAGCTGTTGTAATGATCATTTCAATGATGATTCATATTCCATGGCAACTTTAGAATGACGAACTTCATGCCCATTGTAGCTCGGGACATTAACAACTGAGAACACATTACTAAGTACGGCCACCATAACAGTACACCAGCCGTTGTATTACTCTATACACTTATGGCTTAAATTCCACTGTAGTTCTAGAAAAATCAAAGCACACATCAGTTATGACTAGGGATATTTACAACTGACAGTACGGTGTTTAGTACCTCCATCATAAAGCACCGTCACCAACGGAAAAACCTTTTAAACCATGACGTATGCTCTACAGAAATTCTAAAATGGCAGCGTATAGATCCGTTATATGTCGAGATACTAACGATAAAGTGCTCAGTACGGCCATCATCACAGTTCTGTAGCCGCTGTTCTTTCCTTCACTGGTGACGTATATTCAACAGTAGAGCTGGAAAAAGAAATACACACATCAGTTGTGGCTAGAGATATATACAATTCCCATTGCGGCGCTTTATGCATCCACAAAGGGAGCACTGCACCGGCTGGATTATTCTGTTCATTGATGACTTATATTCTACAGTAGTTTTAAAATAATCACTTTATACGTCAGTTATGGATAGAGATATCTACTATTCCCAGTGCAGTAGTTGGTAATCCAGCAAAAGAGCAATGTAAATGTTGGATTAAGCTGTTCAGTGGTGATTTACATTCTCTTGCTGTTCTACAGTGACAAAGGACTGTCATCTTATCGCTGGAGATATAAAGAATTGACAAAGCAGTACTGATTACAGCCATCATAGCAGCACTACAGCCGCAGGAATAATCTGTCCTCTGATGACATAAGTTCCACAGTAGTTATGCGTAGAGATACAATTCCCAGTACGGTAATTGGTACGTCCACCAGTAGGGCACCGCAGCCATTGGATTAATCAGACAAGCGACGGCTTTAATTCGACTGTAGTTCAAGTGTAGCCAATGTAAACGTCAGTTGTGGCTACATGCATTGAAAACTCCCTTTACTCCCTTCACCAATGTACCACTGAAACCATTGGATTATTATGTTGGGTGATGATTTAGATACTATTGCAACTCCATGGTGACAGAGTACTGCCCCATTATAACCCCACACCTCAACAATTGACGAAACAGTACTGAGTACATCCATCATCATAGTACTTTAGCCGGTGGACTAATTTGCTAATTGATAAAATATGTTTAACAGCCGTTCTGGAGTAATCAACATATAGTACATATGTGGCCAGAAATATTTACAATTGACATTACGGTGGCTGGTACATCGACCAATGGAGCAATGTAGCCGTTGGATTAAGCCGTTCTGTGATAACTTACATTCTGTTCAATTGTATAATGACAAAGAGCCGTCCGACTGTCGGTCGAGACAATATCGATTGACGAAACAGTAATTAGTACAGCAATCATCAAAGTAAAATAGCGGTTGGAATAACGTTTCACTGTTAATATGGGTGTGACAGCAATTTTTCAATAATAAATGTTGCGTACGGTTATGACTACAGACAATTACAATTGACAGTGCGGTACTTACTACATCCATCGACGGAGTACTGTAGCCGTTGGGTTAACCTGTTCAATGGTGGTGCGTATAACGTAACAATTCTATAGAGACAAAAGGAATATCCGTTGCGGCTCGAGATATCAACAACTGCCATAAGAGTACTTAAAACAACCATCGTCACAGTACTGCAGTCTCTGGACTTATCTGGTCAGTCATGATTTATACTCCACAGTAGTTCTAAAACTACCAATGTGTACATCATTTATGGATAAAGTTAATTACATTTCCCAGTATGACAGACGGTACGTCCACCAATAGATTGCTGCAGCCACTGGATTAATCTGTTCAGTGATGACTTATATTCGACTGTAATTCTAGAGTAATGAATGCATACATCAATTATTTCTAGAGATGTTGACAAATTCCTGAACAGAATTTGATACATGCACGAATGGATCACTGCAACCATTAGATTAATATGTTGAGTGTTGACATTTATTCTATTCCAATTCTGGAATGACGAAGGGTTGACCCATTACCGTTCGTGATATTAAAAATTGACAAAGCAGTAATGAATACAGCCGTCATCACAGTACTGCAGCCGCTGGATTCATTTCTTCACTGTTGGTGCAAATTCAGCAGCAGGGCTGGCAAAATCAGTGTATAGTACGATTACGTCTGCAGATATTTATAATTGTAGCTACGGTTGTTAAACCGCCCATCAACACGGCACTGTGGTATTGGATTTACCAGTTCACGGATGATGAATATTCCAAAGCAAGGATAGAATGCTCAACGTTCTGTACGGCAAAAGCTGAAGATATATATATATAAATATTAATTACGCTTCTTGGTATGTCCTACAACAGAGCACACTAGAATTGGATTTATCTGCTCAATGATGACTTAAGTTCCACAGTGGTGCTACAATATTCAACGTATAGATCAGTCCTGGCGAGGAACAACTGCAACTCCCAGGAAGGTAGTTGGGGCATCAAGCAATGACGTAATGTAGCCGTTGGAACAATCTGCTCAGCGATGATTAAATTACACTGCGTTACTAGTATAATCAACGTATACATCTGTTAAGGCATGAGGTACTTGCCACTCACAGCACTGTAGTCGTTATATCAACCAATAGAGCAATGTAGCAGTTCGATCAAACTGCTAAGCGATGACTTAAACGCTGTTGCAATTCGAGAATGGCAATGGGCTCTCCCATTATCTCCCGAGACACCAACAATTAACCAAACAGTATGGTGTGTGGCCATTATGACAGTGCTAAGGGCGTTGGAATAGTCACTTCACTTATAATATATGCTTACGTGAAATTCTGGAATTAGCAATGCATGGTACAGTTATGGCTAGTGGATATTAGCAATTGACAGTACGGTACATAGTCCGCCCATCAAACCTGCACTGTCGCCGTAGAATTAACCTATTCAGTGATGATGATGGTAATATAGAATGTCTTGAATGACAAAGGACAGATCCGGTATAGCACGAGGTATTAACGATTGACATAACTCTACTGAGCGCAGCTATCATCACAGCACTACAGCCGCTGGATTAATCAGTTCAGTGACGATATGCATTCAACAGTATTTATAGAATAGTCAATGGACGCATCAGATATGGCTAGAGATATTTATTATTCCCAGTCCAGTAGTTAGTGTGTCAACCAATAGAGCACTGCAGCCGTTGGATTAATCCGCTCATTGATGATTTAAATGGCACACTAAGTCAAGAATGACCAATGCATACATCTGTTACGTCCAGATATATTCTCTACTCCCAGTACAGTAGTTGTTACAGCCAACAATAGGGCAGTGTATATGATGTATTCAGCTGTTCCACGATGATGTGCATTCCATCGCAATTCTAGAAAGACGATGTACTGACCCACTTTGCTCGAGAAATGAACCATTGGCGAAAGAGTAGTGGGTACAGTAATCATCATAATACTTTAGCCATTAGACTAACCAGTTCGCTGATAACTTAAGCTTAACAGCAATACTAGAGTAATCAATGCATGTTACGGTTATGTCGAGACATATTTGCAATTGACAGGACTGATACCAGTACATCCGCCTGCAGCGCGCTGTAGCCGTTGGATTTATATGTTCAGTGACTATACAAGTTCTATTGCAATTCCAGAGTGGCACAGGACTTACCCTTTATCTCTCGAGGTATTTGCAACTCACGAAACATTACTGAGGACAGCCATGATCACAGTACCTTAACCGCTGTACTAATTCTGTAACTGGCATTTTAAGTTCAACAGCAATTTCACAATAATCAATGTATGGTATGGTTATGGCTAGAGATATCCGCAATTGACGGCAGGGTTCGTACAAAATCCACCTACAGAGCCCTGTCGCAGTTGGATCAATATTTTCAGAGAAGATATTGGGCTCTTTGCAATTCTATAATGGCAAAGGAGTAACATTTTATCCCCCGAAAAATTAAAAATCGACGAAGGAGTACTGAGTGCAGCCACCATCACAGTTGGACAGATTTCTTCACTCGTAATTTAAGTTCAATTGCAATTCGAGAATAATCAATGTATAATACAGTTATGGCTGGAGATATTTGCAGTAGACGGAAGGGTCCTCCGTACGTCCATCAACACAGCTCTCTAGCCATATAAAGACTTCTCCAATGATGTTGTAGAATCTATTGCAATTCTACAATGACAAAAGGAAGATCCGTTATGTGTCGAGATATTAAGAGTTGATATAAGGGTTCTGAGTAGAGCGACCGTCACAGTACTGCAGCTGACGGTTCAGTCTGTCCAGTTATGTTTCATATTTCACAGAAGTTCTAAAATAATGTGTGTATACATCGGTTATGGTCAAGGGTGTCTACTACTCCCAGTACAGTAGCTTCTGCATCAACCAATAGAGCAATGTACCCGTTACACTAAGCTGATCAGTGTTGATACAAATTCTGATGCAATTCTAGATAAACAAAGGACTTCCAAATTATCGCACGAGACAATAACAATTGACGGAGCGCTTGTGAGTACAAGAATCATCGCCGAACGTTGACGGTTGGAATAACTATTTGACTGTCATCTCACGTTTAATAGCAGTTCTAGAAAAACAAATATATCCATCCTTATGGCTATAGATATTTACAGTTGAGTGTACGGTACTTAGTACATACATCATCGGAGCACTGTAGTCGTTTTGTTAATCTTTCCGTGATAAAGTAAATTATATAGCTATTCTACAATGACAAGCGAAGATGCGACACAGCTCGAGACATTAACAAGTAACATAGCAGTACATAGTACAGCCATTGTCACACTATTGCAGCCGCTGGTTTAACATGTTAATTGATGATTTATACAATCCCAGGGGTTCTAGAATAAATAAAGTATACATCAGAAATGGCTAGGCATATTAACAATTCCCAGAACCATAGTTGGTTCATCCAACAATAGAGAACTATAGCCATTGGATTAATCTGTTCAATGAAGGTAAATTCCCTATTGCAATTCAAGAACGACGAGGTACGTGCCAATTTTGCTCGAGACATTAACAATTGACGAAAGAGTACCGAGAACAGAAATCATCACAAAATTTTAGCCGTTGCACTAACCAGTTCATTTATAATATAAGTATAAGAGCAATTTTAGAATAATCAAAGTATGCATCGGATATGTTCAGAGATATTAACAATTTCCGGTGCGGTAGTTTGTACATCCATAAATAGGGCACTGCTGCCGCTGGATTGGTCTGTTCATTGATGATTTAAGTTCCACAGCAGTTTTAGAATAACCATTGTGTACATCAGCTATGGCTAGTGATATTAACAATTGAGAGGACGGTAGCCTGTACACTCGTCAGCAGAGCACAGTGGCCATTGGATTACTCTGTTCATTGATAATATATGTTATATTGCATTTCTAGAATCACAAAAGGCTGACCCCCTGTTGCTCGAAATATTAGCAATTTACGAGGCAGTATTGAGTATAGCCATCACGGCGGTACGTAATCCGTTGGACTAATTCGTTCAATGATAATTTAATATTAACAGCAGTTCAAGAGTGATCAATGTACAGAACGGTCATGGCTACAGATATTATAATTGACAGAACGGCACTTAGCACATTCATCAACTGAGCATTGTAGCCGTCGCATAAACCGGTTCATTGACGACTTAAATTCTATGGCCATTCTAGAATGACAAAGGCTGATCCATTATCGCTCAGGTTATTAACATTTGACGACACAGAGCTATGTGCAGCCGTCATCACGGTACTGTAGCTGTTGGGTTAATTTCTTTACTGATGACTTAAATTCCGCAGCAGTGCTAAAATGGTCAATTTATACAACAGTTGCGGCTGGGGATATTTAAAATTCCCTGTGCGGTAGTTGGTGTATCCACGATAGAAGCACTGATGCTGATGGATTAACCCCTTCAGTGGAGACTTAAATTCCACAGCTCGCCTAGTATAATCAAAGTAGAGTATGGTTATGTCTAGGTATATTTACAATTCACTGAACGGTACTTAGTACCACCGCCAATAGAGCACTGCAGCCATTGGACCGGTGTGTTCAATGGGAGTTTATATTATATAGCGATTCTGTAATGACAGAAGACGGATCTATTAAAACTCGAAACATTAAAAAGTGACGAAGTAGTACTGAGTACAGCCATCAGCACTGTACTGTAGCCGTTGGATTAATTTGTTCATGATGACGTAAATTCCAAAGGAAGTCTAGATTAATCAATGCATACTACGCTTAATGCCAGAGATATTTACAATTGACATTACGGTTCATATAGCGTCCATCAACAGGGCACTGCAGCCGCTGGATTAACCTGTAAAGTGATGGTTTGAAATATATAGCCATTCTAGAATGACGAAAACCATATCCGTTACAGCTAGCGACATTAACAGTTCACATAACTGTACTGACTACGACAATCATCACAGTGCTGCAGCCACTGGAATAACCAGTTCACTGACTATATAAACTCGACAGCAGTTCTGGAATAGTGAATGTATTCATCAGTTGTGGCTAGAGATATTTGCAATTCCCAGTATTGTATACGCTACATCCGCCAGAAGAGCACCTTCGCCCTTGGATTAATATGTACAGAGATGTTTTATATCATATTCCAATTCCAGAGTGACAAGGGACTTATCCATTACCGCTCGAGATAATAACAACTGACAACATAGTGCTAAGCTCAACCATCATCACAGTACCTTAGCCGCTGTAGTAATTTTTCCCGTGATAGCTTGAAATCAATATCTCTTCTAGAGTTATTAATATATCGTACGCTTATGGCCAGAGATATTTACAATTGACAATGCGGTTCATAGAGTGTGCATCAGCCGGACACTTCAGCAGTTTTATTTACATGTTGAAAGATGATTTAGATTATATAGCCATTCTAGAATGATAAAAGACTTTTCCGTTGCAGCTTTGACTTTTCCGTTGCAGCTCGAGATATTAAGATATAGATAGTCAGCATCTCGAGTTGCACCGGATATACCTGTTGCCACTCTAGTATTGCTACGGAATCTACATCAGCATCGAGCATGCTAATTCAACGGCTACGGTGCTCCGTTGATGGATGTAATATGTACCGTACAGACAATTGTAAATATTTCCAGCCATAATAGTTCTATACAAGGACAATTCAAGAATTGATGTTAAACTAACTTTATAATTGGGCAATTTAGTCCAACTGCTGAAGTTCTGTGACGATGGCTGTACTCAGTACCGTTTCGTCAATCGTAGATGTCTCTATCTTGTCATTCTATGGTTGCAATAGGACCTACTTAGTCGTTGAACGTGTTATTTCTGCAGCTACAGTGCTCTGATGACGGACACAATAGTACCGTGCTGTCAATTGTAAACATCTGTAGCCATGACCGTAGTATGCATAGACAATTCTGGAGATCCTGTAAAATCTGAAATTATAAGGGAACAAATTATTCCAACGACTAATGTACTGTGATAACCACCACACTAAGTACCGGTTTGACAATTTTTAATGCCTGGAGCCATAATGAGCCTGCTATTTGTCAGTCTAGAACTGCAACAGTATTTATATCATCACTGAACAGGTTAATGAATCTTGTACCTTGTTCAGATTGTGGATGTACCAACTAGTGTGTTTGGAATAGTATATAACTCTAGCCGTAAGGGATTTATGAAATGGTCACTCTGGTACTATAGTGTAATTTAAGTCATCATTGAACAAATAAATCTTGCGTCTACTGTGCTTTATTGGTGGATGCACCTGCTACCGCGCTGGGAATTGTAAATGTCTCTATCCATAGCTGGAGTGTACCTTGAATGTCCTAGAACATCTGTGGAATTTAGAGCGTCAGCTAGCAGACTAAGACAGCGGATGCGGCACACCTATGATGGGTATACTCAGTACTGTAAAGTTATCTGTTAATGTCTCTAGCTGCAACGGATCTGTATTTCTCCATTCTAGAATGGCTATAGAATCGACATCGTCATTGAACAGTTTAATTCAACGGCTACATTGCTCCGTTGCTGGACGTACCATGTACCGTACTGTCAATTGTGAATATCTGTAGCCACAACAGTACCATGCGTTGATAATTCCAGAAATTCTCTTAAACATAAGTTAAAAGTTAACAAACGTTTCCAGCGGCTACAGTACGGTGATGATGTCTGTACTCAGTACTGTTTCGTCAATTGTTAACGTTTCGAGACATAAAGGGTCAGTAATTTTTCATTCTAAAATTGCAATATAGTTTAAGTCATCACAGAATAGCGTAATCCAAACGCTGCAATAGCCTATTGGTGGTGGTATCAACTACCGTGCTAGGAATTGTAAATATCTCTATCCCTAACTTATGTATGCATTGACTTTTCATGAGCTAATGTGGAAATTAAGTGCTCTGTGGACAAATGTACCCCACGGCTACAGCGCCGTGATGATGGCTGAAATTTGCACTGTGCTGTCAGTTGTTAATTTCTCGAGAGGTAATGGTTCTGTCTTTTGTAATTCTACAATTTCTATAGGATATAAATCATAATTGGACAGACAAATCCTTCGACTAGAGTGCTCTGTTGATGGATGAAATGAGAACCGTACTGTCAACTACAAATATCATTAGCCATGACCGCACTTTACGTAGATTTCTCTCGAATTACTGTTAAATTCAAATTATCCGTGAAATAATTAGTCTGACGGCTGATGTACTGGTATGATGGTAGCACACAATACTGTTGTGTCAGCGGCTAATATCTCGAGTGATAACGGGCCAGTCTTTTGCCTTTCTAGGATTGCAAAGGAACTTAACTCATCACTCAGCTGATGAATCCAACAGCTACAGTGCGCTATTGGTGGATTTACTGAGAACCGCAGTGTCAACTGCAAACCTCTCTTGACAGAACCGTATTATATATTGCTCATTCCAGAATTGCTGTTGAATATAGGTTACCATTAAACTAATTAGTCCAACATCTGCAGCATTTTGATGATGGCTGTATTCAGCACTGTTACGTCAATTGCTAATATCTAGAAAGGTATTGGGTCCGTCCTTTGCCATTCATTAATTGCAGAGGGACATGTATCATTACTGAACTGATTAATCTAGCGGTTAGAGTACTCTATTGGTGGATTTACTGAGATCCGTGCTATCAAATGCAAAGGTATCCAGCCATGACCGCAATATACGATGGTCATTCTAGAATTGCGGTTAAGGTTAAAATATGAGTAAACAAATTACACCAACGGCCAAAGTACTCTGATGATGTCTGTACGCAGTACAGTTTCGTCAAATTGTTAACGTCCCTAGAGATAATTGGCCAGACCTTTGCCAATATAGATCTGCTATAGTATCGAACAGCATCAAAGAGCTGGATTTTTCAACGGTTACAATGCTCTGTAGTCGGATGCACAAAGTACCGTGCTGTCAGTTGTAGATATCTCCTGCCAAACTGATGTGTACATTGATTATTCTAGAACAACTGTGGAACTTAAATCATTAGTGTACAGATTATTGCAGCAGTTGCTGTACTGTGATAATGGCTGCGCTCAATACTCTTATGCCAGTTGTCGGATCTCGAGCTGTAACGGATATGTCCTTTGTCATTCTGAAAATACAATAGAATATAAATTATCAGTGAGCAGGTTAATCCAGCGGCTGCGCTGCACTGTTAGTGGAAGTACGAAATACAGCACTAGGAATGCTAAATATCTCTATACACAACTGACGTACGCATTGACTATTCTAGAGCTACTGTGGAATATACATCACCAGTGAACAGTTTAACGCAGCGGCTGCAGTACATTGATAATGGATGCACGCAGTACAATTAAGTCAATTGTTAATATCACTAGCTATAACCGTAATATGTATTGACTACCCTAGACTTGCAATGTAATTTAAATTATCACTGAATTTATTAATCCAAGGGCTATTGTGATCTATTGGTGTATGTACGAACTATCGCACCAGGAATTGTAAATGTCACTACCCAAACTTTCGTATTCATTGATGATTTTAGAAACACTGTGTAACTTTAGTCTTCGGTGAACAGATTGTTCCAATTCTACAGTGCACTCTTGTTGGATGTACTAAGAAACGCACTCACAGTTATAAATATCCATAGCCATAACCGCACTCTGCATTGATCATTCCAGACGTGCTTTGGAATTTACCTCGCCAGAGAACAAATTAATACAACAGCTACAGTACAGTGATGATGACAGTACTCAGTGCTGTTTCGTAAATTGTTAGTGCCTTCAACGATATTGGGCCAGTACATTGTCATTCTAGAATTGCAATATAATATACGTCAGCACAGAACAGTTTAATCCAGCGACTAGAGCGAAATATTGATGGATGTACGAATCACGGAACTGGAAATTGTAAACATCTCCAGCCATAACTGGTGTATGCATTGATTGTTCCAGAGCTACTACGGAATTTAAACCATATGGGAGTAGATTTGTCCAACGGCTGCAGAACTGTCATGACGGCTGTACACTGCACAGGATGTACTAAGTAGTGTACTGTCAATTGTAAATGTCTCTATACATAACCGAACTGCACGTTGATAATACTAGAATTACTGCAAAATTTAAATTATCCTTGAACAAAATTGTCCAATGGGTAAGCTATTGCCATGATGGCTGTGCTCAGTACTATTTCGTAAATTGTTGACGTCTCGAGGGTATAATTTGTCAGTCCTATGCCGGGCAAGGGTTGTAATAGGGTATAAATCATCACTATACAGATTAATCCCACTATAGCCGTGCTGTTTTTGTGTACGTATCTACCACCGTACCGGGAATTGCTAATATCTCTGGCCAAAACTGATATATACATTGTTTGCACTGGAACTCCTGCGGAATTTGTGTCATCACTGAACAGATTAATCCAAGGAATGCGGTGCTCAATTGGTGGATGTACTAATTACAGTACTGTGAACTGCAAATTCCTCTATCCACAACCTATGTATACATTAATCCTTCTATAACTGCTACCGAATTGAATTCATCATTGGACAGACCAATCCAACTGCTACAGTGCTCTACTGGTGGATGTACAGAGAACCGTACTCTCAACCGGAAATATTTCCAATCACATCTGCATTAAACCTTAATTATCCTAGATTGGACGTTAAACATATATTAGCAGTTAAGAAATTTGTCCAACGGCTAATGCACCGTGATTCTGTCTGTACTCGACGCCGTTTCGTCATGTGTCAATATCTCGATTGGCAATGGGCCAGTCCTTTGTCATCCTGAAATTTCAATAGTACCTAAATCGTCACTGAATGGTTTAATCCAACGGCTACACTACTCCATTTGTGGATGTACCAGCTACAGTACTGGGAATAGTAACCATCTCTAGCCATAACTGATGTATACATTGACTGTTGCAGAAATACTGTGAAATATATGTTATCAGTCATCAAATTAGTCCAGCGGCTAAAATTTAGTGGTGATGCCTGTACTTAGAAGTGTGTTGTCAGTTGTTGACACCTCGAAAAGTAATGGATCTCCCTTTTGTCACCCTAGAATTGCTATAGAACACAAACAATCTTTCAACAGGAATATCAAACGCCTACAGACATCTATAGAACACAAACAATCTTTCAACAGGAAGATCAAACGCCTACAGACGTCCGTTGATGGGTCTACAAAGAACCGTGCTGTCAATCGCAAATATCTCTGTCCATAAACGTGCCATATATTAATTACTCTAGACTTTCCATGTAATGAATGTCATCAGTGAAGAAATCAATACTACGGCTAGAGTACGGTTATAATAGCTGTACTCAGCACTGTTTCGTCACTTGTTGATGTCGAGAGCGATTTTGGATATGTCCTTATCACTTCTAGAATTGAAATACAAGTTAAGGAATGATCAATCCAACGGCTACATTGATAAATTGGTGGACGTTACAATTAGCGTACTGGGAACTGTAGATGTCCCTAGTGATGACGGTAACATATAATGATTGTTCCAGAATTCCTGTTAAACCTAAATTACCAATGAGCAATTTAGTACAACGGAAAATGAACTGTGACTGTGGCTGTACTCAGTACTGTTTGGACTATTTTTACTGTCTAGAGCGACAATTGGTCTGCCCTTTGTCATCCTAGGATTCAAATACAACTTAAATCATCACTGAACTGATTGATCAAGCGTCTACCGTGCTCTATTGGCGGAAGTTTCAACTGCCGCACCGGGAATTGTAAATATCTCTAGCCACAACCCATATATACATTGATCGCTCTAGAAATACTGTGAAATATAAATCTTGATTGAATAGGACAATCCAATTCTACAGTACACTCTTGATGGATGTGTTCAAAATCGAACTTACAACTATAAACATCTCTATCCATAAACGTAGTGCACATTGATATTTCTAGACTTGCTTTGTAATTTACATCGTCAGCTAGCAAGTTAATCCAGCGGCTACATTACCGTTTTGATGGCTGTACTCTGTACTGTGTTGTCAATAGCAAATGTCTCGAGGAGAAGTGGATCTGTCTTTAAGCATACGGTAATTGTGCTCTCTTGGTCGAAGTACTAAGTACCGTGCTATCAATTGTAAGTGTCTCGGGGCATAGCAGGACCTTACGTTTAGTATTCTAGAATTGCTAGGGAATGTACGTCTCCAGCGTACAATGTAATACAATCGCTACAGTTCTGAGATGATGGATGTACTCTGTCCTGTTTTTTCTATTGTTAGTATGTAGAGTGACAATGGACATATGTTTTTTCACTGTAGACTTGACATAGCATTTAAGTCATCAGGGAACAAATTAATACATCGTATACAATATTGCCACAATGGCTGCCTGCAGCACGCTGAAGTCAGATATTTATACCTGGATGGGTGATGGATCTGCCTTTCTTCATTCTAGAATT
This sequence comes from Eufriesea mexicana, assembly GCF_001483705.2. NCBI lineage: Eukaryota > Metazoa > Arthropoda > Insecta > Hymenoptera > Apidae > Eufriesea > Eufriesea mexicana. The sequence goes on along the minus strand of NW_016916824.1, from coordinate 4,884 downwards.
CCAGTGATCAGATTAGTTGAATCGCGACAGTACTGTGATGCTAGGTGTACTGAGTACCGTGAGGTCAATCGTAAATATCTCCAGACATACCCGTAACATGCATGGCTTATTCTAGAAATTCTGTGGAGCAAAAGTCATCAGTGAACAAATTAGTCCATTGCTTCCGTTGGTGTAATGATGGCTGTACTCGGTGCGACTATGACAATTGTTAAATCCTGCCGAAATAATGGATCTGCAATTTGGTATCCTAGAATTGCTACAGAATGTAAATCATCACTGAAGATGTTAATCCAACGACAGCAGTGCTCTACCCTTGGATGTACTAAGTACCGTAATGTCAATTGTAAGTATCCATGGCCACCACGGTACTGTGCATGGATTATTCCAGAATGACGTAGAATTCACGTCATCAATCAAAGAAATTAATCCAACTGCTATATTACCGTTTCGATGGCTGTAATCTGTACTTTGTTGTCAATTGCAAATGTCTCGAGGCATAATGGATCTGTATTTTTTCATTCTGGAATAGCTTTAGAATATAAATGACCTGTGAACCCATTAATCCAATGGCTGCACTGCTATGGTAGATGATGTACTCCGCGCAGCACTGTCATTTGTAAATGCTTGTGTCGATAACTTATATATACATTGATTATTCCAGATTTGCTGTACAATTTAAGTAATCAGTTAAGGTGGTTGTCCAACAGCTACAGTACAGTGACCACGCCCGTGCTCAGTACTGATTAGTCGACTGTTAACCCCTCGAGCAATAATGGAACTGTTCTTTGGCACTCTAGAATTGTTACAAGGTAAGAATCATCATTGATATGATTAATCCAACAGTCACCGTGATGTGTTGATGGATGTACTCTGTACCGTATTGTCAATAGTAAATGTCCGTGCCATACATTGGTTATTATAGATTTGCTGTAGAAAGCAAATCGTCAGTGAACGAATTAACCCATCACGTTACAGTGATTATGGATTTACTCTGTAGTGCGTTGTCAAATGCTAATACCTCTAGGTGTAATGGATCTTCCTTTTTCCTTTCTAGCGTTGCTACAGAATATAAGTCATTGTTGAACATGCTATCCTGTGGAGGTGCAGGCAAAGTTATGTCAATTGCAAGTATCTCCAGCCACGGACGTACCATACATTGATTATTACAGAATGGCCTTGGAACTCAAATCATCAATGAACAAGTTAATCTATAGGCTACAGCATTTTGATGACGCCTGTATTGACTACTGTATTGACGTAAGTCATTGTCTGCTGCCACAATTCCTTGTACCTTTCATGTTTCTACAATTGAGGAGGAAGATATATGTTCAGCGAGCAGATTAGTCCAATTGCAGTATTATAGTGTATATGGCTACACGATGTACGGTATTGACATTTGCCAATATCTCTACGGTGTTCAGGCAGTCCATTGATAGTTCTAGAAGTGCTATTTTGTTTAAACAATCAGTGAACAGATTAATCCAACTTCTCCAGTGCTCTGTTGGCGGATGTGCTGATTACCGCACTTTCAATTGTAGGTATGACATGCCATAATTAATCTATACATTAGTAATTGTAGATTTGCCGTAGAATCTATATCATCAGTTAATACATACATCCGTCCATTATAGTCCTGTGTTTATGGCTTTACTCAGAACTGTATTGTCGATGTGTTTTCAGTAGTCAATACCCTTAGCGATGGTTCATCTATCCAGTGAACTTTCTGGAGTAGTAGTATAACTTAGAGCACCTTAGGAAGAGTTGATGCAATATCTGTAATTACGAGTAGATTCCTCTACTCAGCACTGTGTTGTCAATTGTGTATATCTCGAGCGACAGTGTGTCATCCCTTTGACATTCCGGAATTGCTGTATAATTTAAAACATCAGTGAAATGGTTAATCCAACGGATTCAGTAATGTGTTAGTTGCTTTAGCACTTAATGTATTGTCTATAACTACTGTCTTCAGCGTTAACCGACATTTCCCTTGTTACTCTAGGATTGCCACTGAATTTATGTCATCAGTGAATATATTAATTGTTCGGATATAGTGCACCTTCAATGCTTGTACTTTGTATTGTATTTTCGATGCTAACTGTCTAGAGCGGTAATTGATACCCCCTTTGTCATTATAGAACTGCTACAGAATATACATCAGCAGTGATTATATTCATTCATCGGTTACAGTGATATAATGATGCCCGCTATCTGCGCAGTATTTTCCATTGTCAATAGCCCTAGCGATAATGTATCTATCCATTGATCATTCCACATATGCTGTTGAAAGTAAGCGGTTAGAGTATGGATTTATCCAATGGATGTAGTTCTGTTTAAATTGCTATTCCCGGTGCTGTGCTTCCAATCGTTAATACCCTCAGACTTTAGCGATAATGTATCTATCCATTGATCATTCCACATATGCTGTTGAAAGTAAGCGGTTAGAGTAAGGATTTATCCAATGGATGTAGTTCTGTTTAAATTGCTATTCCCGGTGCTGTGCTTCCAATGGTTAATGCCCTCAGACAGTGATCTATGATGTGGCTATATTAGAACAGCAATATAACCCAGATCGGCTTGGAATAGGTTATCACAATGGCTGCAGTACTTCGTTGATGACTATACTCAGTATGTGATGGCAATAAGTAATATTTCCAGCCATAACTGACTTATGCTTTGATCATTCTAGCTTTGCTGCAGATCTTAAATCAACCGTGAACAAATTAATCCGACGGCTACAGTGCTCTTCAGGTAGATGTACTACGAACTGTACACTCAACTGTAAATTCCTCTAGAAATAAATGACCGATAGACTGACTTTTCTTAGGACAGGTTGATAAAATTGCTATAGTTCCATGTTGATGGCTATACTCAGCACTCTTTTGCCAATTGTGAATGTTTCGAGCTATAATGGATCTGTCTTTTGACATTCTAGCGTTGCTATATGATTTGAAACATTAGCGGACAGTCCACTCAAATGCTAGCGTACAGTGATAATTTCTGTGCTCCATACAGTAATGTCAATGGTCTCTATCTTGAGCGACAGCTGATGTTCCCTTTTTCATTCTTCGTATGACATAGAATTTAAATCATCGGTAAATAGATTCATGCAGCAGCTAAATTTCCCTTCTGATAACTGCATTCTGCGCTGCACCTTCAGTTGACAATACCTCCATAATTAATCTATCCATTGATCATTCCAGAGTTGGCGGAGAACTTAGATGATCAGCGAATATGTTAATCAAATGTATGTGGGGCTGTTAAGGTTGCTGTACTCAGTGCTACATTCTCAATTGTCAATATCCTTAACGATAATTGGTATATCCAGTGACGATTATCGGATAGAAATGTGTCTTAGTATATCTTAGAGCAGGTTGACGCGATGGATGCAGCACAGCGCTGATGGCTATGCTCAGTACTGAGTTGTCAATCCTGAATGTCTCGAGCGATAACGTGTCTGCCCGTGCTCATTCTGGAATTGCTGCATAAATTATAACAGCATTTAACAGATTAATCCAGCGGCTACAATGATGCGGTACCGCATTTGTATATGTATATGTACCGAACTGTCAATTGTAATTGTCGCTAGCCATATCTGTGCAATACAATCATTACCATAGAACTGCAGTGTAATATATATGACGAGTGTACACATTAATGAAACGGCTTCAGTGCTGTGATTATGGCTGCTTTCAGTACTGTGTTGTCGATTGTTAACATCTAGGGCGATAAAGGATCTGCTTTTTGTCATGCTAGAATATCTACCTAATTTTAATCATCGGTGACCAGGATAAACAAACGACTTCAGTGTCCTGTTGATGGATATACTCAGAACTGTATTGACATATGACGACATCTCCAGCGACAATTGCTCTTTCCTTTGATGATTCCATAATTGCTGAAGAATTTAGATGTTCAGCGAAAAGATTAGTTCAGTGGCTATTGTATTGGGCAGCTAGCTGCACTCTCTCCTGTCTTGTCATCTGACAAAGCCACTACCGGTACGTGGTATAGAGATTGACGGTTCTAGAACTGCTATAGAATATAAATATCCAGTGAACAAATTAGTGCATCGCATTCAGTTCACTTATAATGGCTGAATTCAGTACTCGCTTGTCATTTGTTCATATATCGTCCAATAATGGATATACCATTTTTCATTCGAGTATTGCCATAGAAATTTAAGGCATCTGTGATCTGTCTAATAAAACGACAACAGTGTTCTTTTCAAGGATGTACTGAGTATCGTATTGTGAATGGTAAGTATCTCTAGCCATAATCGTAATATACATCGATTATTCTCGAGCTGCTGTTAAATTAGAACTAACAGTAAACGAATTAGTTCAACGGCTAAGGTACCATGATGATGGATGTACCTAGTACTGTTTCGTCAATTGTTGACGTCTCGCGCCATAATGGGTCATTCACTTGTCACTCTTGAAATGCAACTGTATATAGGACATCAGTGATAAGATTAATCCAATATCCAAAATGTTCTATTGGTGAATGTACCGACAATCATACCGGGAATTGTAACTATCTATAGTCATAACTGACGCATACATTGATTATTCTGGAATTGCAGTAGAATTTAAATCATCACTAGAATATTAATCCACCGGCTACTGTGCTTTGTCGTTGGATGCACCAAATACAGTACTGGGGATTGTAAATAACTTTATATATAGCTGATATAAGCACTGAGTATTCTAGAGATACTGTGGAATATAAGTCGTCAGCGAACAAATAGTTCCTACGGCTACAGCATCCTGATGATTGATGTACTGAGCACCACTCTGTCAGTCGTAAATGTCTCTAGTCATAGACGTACCGGATATTGATTATTCTAGAATTGCTGCTAACTTTAATTTAACAGTAAAGAAATTA
>NW_016916823.1:0-637 GCF_001483705.2 Eufriesea mexicana | reverse complement strand
TTTCCTCCATACTTATGCCACGAAGCTAGCTCACCACGATATTAGTCGAAAATGTCAATAAAATTGATTCTGCCAGGCACATTTTACATCATTGCAATGGATATAGCACGCCAGTGGAATCTTTCCTTTCTATTTATGCAAGAAAGGCAGCTCACCAAAATATTAGACGAAAATGTCAATAAAAATGAATTTTCCAGCCGGATTCTGCAGCATTTCAGCGGGTATAGCACGCCAATAGAATCCTCCCTTCTTATTTATCCAAGAAAGTTAGCTCACCGCGATAGTAGTCAAAAATGTCAATAAAATTAAATTTTCCAGACAGATTCTTCTGCATTGCGGTGGATATAGCACTCCAAAAGGACTTTTCCTCCTTACGTATTCAAGGAAGTTAGCTCACCACGGTATTAGCCGAAAATGTCAATAAAATTGAATTTTCCATCCAGATTCTATAGGTCTGCAATGCCTATTGCACGCCAATAGAACCTTTCCTCCTTATTTATGCAAGAAAGTTAACTCACCAAGATATAACTCAAAAATGCCAATAAAATTGAATTTTCCGGCCACATTCTACAGAATTGCAATGGCTATAGTACGCGAAAAGCATCTTTCCTCCATACTTATGCCAGGAAGCTATCTC
>NW_016916822.1:0-8110 GCF_001483705.2 Eufriesea mexicana | reverse complement strand
TTCATCCATCCATACATCCGTAGATTCATACTTCCATCCATGCATACATCCATACATACATCCGTACATCCACTCATCCATACATACATCCGTACATACGTCCATACATACATCCATAAATTCATACATCCGTCCATCCGCACATACATCCATGCATACATCCACCCATCCATACATCCATTGATCCACACATCCATACATCCATACATACATCCATAGGTACATCCATACATTCACACATACACACATCCATACATACATCAATCCCTACATTCATCCATATATCCATCCATACATCCAAACATACATCCTTCCGAATATCCAGCCATACGTCCATGCATTCTTCCACCCTTGCATCCACCCACTCATACATTCACACATACATACATCCTACCACCCATACATCCATACATTCTTCCATTCATAACTCAATCCGTCCATACATACATCCGACCACACATTCATCCATCCGCACATCCACGCATACTTTCACGCATCCACCCAAACACAACCCATCCATATATCCACCCATCCATAGATCTATCCATCCATAAATCTATTCATTCATACACCAAAACATCGTTTCACACATTCATCCATACGTCTACCGACCCCTACATCCTTGCATGCGGACATCCATCCATTAACGAGACCATCCATTAATCCGTAATCCATCCAAAAATCCATACATCCATCCATCCATATATCCGTGCGTACATCCCCACGCACATCCATAAATATATACATATAACAATCCATACGTCCATCCATGCATACATCCATACATCAACTCATCCATACATACATCCAAACACACATCCACACATACATGAAAACATCCATTCATAACTTCACCCATACATCCATACATACATCCATTCATACACCAATACATACCTCCATACATACATCCATGCATTCAACCGTCCATCCATCCACCCATTCTTCCAGCCGTCCGTCCATCCAATCATCCGTCCAGCCAGCCGTCCATCATTCCACACAATCATCCGTCCATCCAACCACCCATAAATCCATCCATACATACACCCGTCCATACATTCATCCGTCCATCCTTTCATCCATCCATAAATCCGTCCGTCCATCCAATCATCCGTCCATCCCTACTTTCATACATCCGCACATCCATACATCCATACATCCATACATACATACTCCCATACATACATACTCACACACATCCATCGATACATACATGCACACGTACATCCATACATCCATTCATCCGCACATCCATATGTAAGTCAATATATAGGTCCATGCATTCACACATCCATACATGCATACATCCAACCATTCATAAATACATCCACTCATACACCCATCCATCCACCCGTGTAACATACCATGCACCCTTCCATTCATACGTACATCCATCTATACATCCATCCGTGCATATATCTTTTCGTCCATACATCCATCCATCCACACATAGATCCATACATATATACATCATTACATACACTAATGTATACATCCATACATACACCAATAAAAACATTCATACACATCCATAAATCCATATATCCATAAATCCGTACATCCATCCTTACACCCACCGAACCATACATCCATCCACACATCCATCCAACCATACGTCGCTCCAGCCATACATCCACATATTCATACACTCACCCACACATACATTCATACACTCATCTACCCATACATTCATACACCCATCCACCACTACACTCAGGCACCCATCCATCCATCCATCCATATATCCACCCATCCACGCAAACATCCATCCATACATACATCCATCCGTACATACATCCATTCATACATACATCCATACATTCATCCATAGATACATGCATCAATACATCCATCCAAACATACATCCATCCATCCTGATGTACATACATTCACACATTCATACATACAGCCATAAATGCTTCTATACCTCCATACATACACCCATTCATATATCCATACATACATCCGTACATACGCCCATACGTACATCCATAGGCCAATCCATACTCCCATACATACATCCACTCATTCATTCATCCATACATTCATCCATACATAGATCCATACGTCCATACATAAATCAATGCATACTTGCATCCATCCATTCTCCCATACATTCACCCATACAATCGTCCATAGATCCATCCATCCATACATGCATACGTACAATCGTAAATACATCCATACGTTCATCCATACGTACATCCATTCTTCCATACATCCGTCCACCCATACATCCATCCACCAGTACGTCCATCCATCCACACACTCATCGTCCCATACATCCATCCTTCCATACATACACCCATCCACACATCCATCCATCCATCCATACATAGATACAAACAACCAACCATCCACCCATACATCCATCCATCCATATATCAATACGTATATCCATCCATACACCCATCCATGCATTCATCCGTCCACCAATCCATACATCCAGCCATCCGTCCGTTCAACCAGACATCCGTCCAGCCGCCCATCCGACCATCCATACATCCACACGTACATACATGCATACATACATCCATTCATACATTCGTCCATACGTCCATCTATCCATAAACCCAACGTTCCATACATCCATCCATGCATTCATACACCCATACACACATTCATCCATTCATACATCCATACATTCATAGGTACATACATTCATACATACATACATCCATACATCCATTTATCCCTACATCCATACAACCATACATCAATACAACCATACATCCATACATCCATACATTCATTCGTACATACATAAATCAATACATTCATACACCCAGCCAACCATACATCCATCCACCCATACATCCACCTATCCATACATCCACCCATCTGCTCATGCATCCATCGATACATCCACCCATCTATACATCCAACCATCAACACATACATAGATCCATACATACATCCATAGGTACATACAAACATTCATACATACACACATCAATACACACATCCATACAAACATTCATACATATACCCTTCGGTACAGGAATCCATACATCCATACGTACATCCGTTCATACATCCATCCAACCATAGATTCATTCATACACACATCCATACATCCACACATTCATCCATCCATCCATCCATCATTCAAACTAGCCATCCATCCGTTCATCCACCCAACCATACATCCATACAAACATTCGTACATACATCCATACGTACTTCCATACGCAAATCCATACATACATCAGTACATACATACACGCGTACATGCATCCATACATACATTCGTCAGTACATCTATACATTCGATCATACATACACCCGCCCATCCCTACATTCAGACAACAGTACATCCATATACCTATTCATCCATACATTCATTCATACGCAAAAACATTAATCCATACAACCATACATCCATACGTCCACACAACCATAAATCCGTCCATACATCCATCCATCCATATAGACAACCATGCATCTATCCATTCATACGTTCATCCATCCATACACCCAGCGGTCCATAAATCCATCCTTCAATATATCAATGCATAAATCCATACATAAACCCATTCATACATCCATACATACATACCTGCTTTCATACATCCATGCATGCGTACATCCATTGATCCATTCATACCTCAATCCATCCATAAGTCCAGCCATCCATACATACATCAATCCGCATATAGAAGCATCCATACATGCATCCATCCAAACATAACCCATCGATACATCCATTCATCCATAGATCCATCAATTCATATATCCAACCATCCAAACACCCATCCATTCACTCATACACCAATTTATTCATGCGTGCATCCATCCATCCATCCATCCAACCATACGTCCATCCACGCGTACATCCACCCATCCATGCGTCCATCCATCCATCCATACATCCATACATACATCCACTCATAAATGCATACATCCATTCATACCTCCCCCGTACATCCACAAATACATCCATACATACATCCACTCATAAATGCATACATCCATTCATACCTCCCCCGTACATCCACAAATACATCCATACATACACCCATACATACATCCATTCATACATCCTTACATACATCAATACATACAACCATACATCCATACATACATCCACCCATACACGCATTCATACATCGATCCATACATCCATCTATGCATCCATTCATACATGCATCCATATATCCAACCATGCGTCCATCCATACATCTATCAAACCATACGTCGAACCAATCATACATCCACATACTCATAAACGCATCCAGCCGTACATTCATACATCCATCCATACATCCATACATCCATACATCCACCCATCCATCCACCCATCCATCCGTCCACACAGCCATACATCCTCAAATCCACACATCCATTCAACCATAAATAAATACATCCATACATCCATACACCCATACGTCCATTCATCCACACATCCGTACATCCATACATCCATTCATCCGCACAACCGTATAAACATCTATGCGTACGGCCATACATACACTCATCCATGCATACATTCGTCCATCGATACATCGATCCGTCCATACATACATCCATACATACATGCATACATACATCCATACACCTCTTCATTCATCCATCCATACATCCATACACACATCCGTATATACACATATACATACATGCAGACATGCATCCATGCATGCATGCATGATCGCATCCATCCATCCATGCATCCATTCGTCCATACATACATCCAAACATACACCCACTCATACATCGGCACACACATCCATACGTACATCCATATACCCATTCATCCGCACATCCATGTACACATACATACATACATCCATAAATACATCCACCCAAACAACCACCCACCCATACATACACCCATCCACACATTCATCCATCCATACATCCATACATTCATAAGTGCACGCATCCATTCATCCATAAATCCGTAAATACATCCATCCATCTCGCATCCATTCATCCATAAATCCGTAAATACATCCATCCATTCATCCATCCATCCATAGATACATACACCCGCACATCCACACATCCATACATGCATCAACCCATACATCCATCCATCCATACATCCTGCCATCCATACATCCATCAATCCATCAATCCATTCACCCATACACCCATCCACCCATCCATACATCCATTCATCCATTCATCCATCCATCCAGTCATCCATGCGTACATCCATCCATACATCCAACCATACATCCAACCATGAATACATCCATTCGACCATACTCCCATCAAACCACACATAGATCCTCCCATACATTCATCCTTGCATGTATCCATGCATACACCCATACATACATCCATGCATACATCCATACATACATCCACACAAACATTCATGCATACGCCCTTCCATATAGGTATCCATACACCCATACATACATAACTCAAATACATTAATTCATTCATACATCCTTCCATACATACATCCAGGCATTCATACATCCATCAATCCATACATGCATCCCACCATACATCCATACATACATCAATACATACATCCATGCACCCATAAATCCATCCACGCATCCATCCATCCATATATCCAACCACGCATACTTCTATCCGTACGTTCATAAATCCATACACCGATCCATACATACATCCATCCATCCAAATATCCACCCAATCGCACATCCATCCTGCCATATATCCACCCATCCATCCATCCATACCGCCATCATTCAACACATCCACACAACCATCCATCCTCCCATTCATCCATGCGCCCATTAATTCATCCTTTCATTCGTACATCCATCCATTCATCCATACATCCATCCACCCATATAACATGCATACATCCCCAGGCACATCCATAAATACATCCATACAACTATCCATACGGCCCTCCATACATACATCCGTACATGAAACCATTTATACAAACCATACATAAATCCATACATGCACCCAGCCATACATGCATACAAACATCCGTAAATACAACGACACATTCATCCATACATACATCCATATGTACATCCATACATACAACCATACATTCATCCGTACAAACAATCATACATGCATCCATACATCCATACATCCATCCATTCGCACATCATCCCATACATACTTCCACACATACATACTCCCATCCAAACATTCATCCCTCCATACATCCATACAATCATAAGTACATGCATACATACATCCATCCATCCATACATAAATCCATACATACATACATACATACATCCATACATACATCCATACATCCATTCATACCTTCATCCATACATCCATATATACATCCATACATACAACCATACAAACTTCCGTACATACATCCATACATATATCCATACATACAACCATTCTTACATCCATATATCTATACATCCATCCATCCGCACATACATCAAATCTTCCGTCCATCCTCCCATCCTTCCAGCAACCCATACGTCCATCGATCCGTCCATCCGACCTCCCATCCATCCGTCCATACATCCATACATCCATACAAACATAAATTCATTCATCCATCCATCCATACATCCGTCCATACATCAATCCTTACATTCATCCGTATATCCATCCATATATCCAAACACACATCCTTCCGAATACCAATCCATAAGTTGATGCAATCTTCCACCCATGCATTCACCCATTCATACAACCATACATACACAGCTCAATACATACACCCAGACATACGTCATATATACAGCCATACATGAATCCACAAGCACATACACACATCCAAACGTACATCCATGCACACATCCACCCACCCATCCACCCATCCATCCATTCATCCTTCCATGCATCCATGCATACTTCAATACGTACGTCCGTACATAAATCAATACGCACAACCACATTTCCATACTTTCCATCCATACATCCATTTATCCATACGTCGATCCATCCATACACCCATCCTTCCACACACCCATTCATACGTAGATCCACCCATCCATAAACCCATCGTCCTATTCATCCATCCTTCTATAGTTATACCCATCCATACATCCATCCATCAATACATCTATACATACATACATCCAACCATCCATACATCCATACATTCCTCCATTCATACCTCAATCCGTCCATACATCCATCCATCCATATATACATCCATACCCACATCCACGTATGCATACATGCATCCACCCAAACATAATCCATCCAAATATCCATACAAACATTCGTGTATATACCCTTCCATCCTGGTATCCATACATCCATACATACATCCGTTCATAAATCCACCCATATATCCAGCCATCCATACATACATCCATTTATTCATCCGTCCATACATCCACCCATCCATCCGTCCATACATTCATACATGCAATCATACATCCATACATCCATACGTCCATACTTCCGTACATGCATACATCCATACAACCATACATCGGTACATCCATACATCCATACACCCATACACCCATACATCGATACATCCATACATCCATACATCCATACGTCCATACTTCCATACATCCATACATCCATACAACTGTACGTCCGTACATACATCCGTTCATACATCCACCCATCCATCCATTCATCCATAAATCCATCCATCCATGCACACATCCATACATACATCCATTCATCCATCCATCCATACACTCATCCATCCAATCAACCGTCCGTCCATCCATTCATTCATCCAGCCGTCCGTCCATCCAATCATCCGTCCAGCCACCCTTCCATCCATCCACACATTCATCCGTCCATCCAACCACCCATCCAACCACCCATCCAACCACCCGTACATCCATCCAGACAGACAACCATCAACCCTTTCGTGCGTCTCTCCGTTCATCCAACCATAAAACCTTACGTCCATGCAATCATCCGTCCATCCATACTTCCATACATCCATACATCCATACACACACACATCCATCCACCCATACATCCATTCATCCATACATCCATACATACATTCATACATCCGCACAGCCACCCACCCACACATCCACACATCCATACATCTACCCACCCATGCATCCATACATCCATATATATATCCATACAACCATCCATACATACACCCATACATACATCAATACATGCGTCCATACGATACATCCATACATACGTCCATATATACACCTATACGTACATCCATACATACATCCATACATACGTCCAT
>NW_016916821.1:0-1229 GCF_001483705.2 Eufriesea mexicana | reverse complement strand
TGCTATACACTGCTCCTCGGAGGATTTCAGCTCTCTACTGTGTCATAACGCGTTCTGCCTGGCGCTGGGTAGGTCAACAATATTGTCCACGTCACGCTATGGCGAGTTACATTATGTTTGGGTAGGTCAAGATAGGCCAGGTTAGGTTAGGGTACGTTTTACTTTTGTGCTCTGCACAGCAGTGCGGTGGACATCTGAGCTCTACGGCGCTCTAGTACGTTCTGCTTGTCGCTGGGCTGGACAGCAATAGTGGTCTCGACACGTTAGCGTGTATTATGCTACGCTTGGCTATGTTACGTTTGTTGAGGTTAGGATGTGAGAGATTAGACTTTTGTGCTATACACATTTGTCCGCGGAATACTGTGCTGTACTGTGTTCAAATATTCTCTGCTTGGCTCATGGGAGGCCAGCAATATTGGCCTCGTCATGTTAGGGTGAGATGGGCTACGATTGTATATGTTATGTCTGGCTAGGTTAGGATAGGCTACTTTGACCTTTGTGCTGTACAATGCTATTCGTTGTATTTCTGCGCTCTAATGCGCTCTAATACAATTTGCTTGGCACCACAGATGCCATTAATAGCGAACGCGTCTCGTTACCACAGAAGCCATTAATAGCGAACGCGTCTCGTTACGTTGGGTTAGACTACGTTCGTTTAGGTCTTTTTACATTGAGTTAGACTACGTTCGTTTAGGTTTGGTTGGGTGATGTTAGGTTTGGATAACTTTATCGTCTGTGCTATACACTGCAATGCGGTGGTCCTCTGCTTTCCACTGTATTCTAAACTATTCTGCTTGGCACTGTGAAATCCAGCAATACTTGTCTCATCGTGTTAAGTTGAGTTACATTACGTTTAGACAGTTTAGGATATGACAGGTTGGGTCAGGTTATCTTCCACTTTTGTGCTTTGCACGGCAATACGGTGGATTTCCCCGCTCTACTGTGCTCTAGTATATTCCGTTTGGATCTGTACGGCCCAGAAATAGTGGTCGCGAGACGTTACGTTGAATTAGGTTACTTTAAGTTCTGTTACGATTGGCTATGTTAGGATAGGAAGAATTGCACTTTTGCGCTATACAGTGCAATGAGGCGGATTTCTGCGCTCAACTGCGCTCTAGCGTATTCTGTTTCGCCCTCGGGAGGCCAGCAATAATGTTCTTGGCGCACTGGGTTTGGTATGTTCAATTAAGTTTATGCTACGTTTGGCTAGGTTATGACACGGTAGCCTT
>NW_016916820.1:0-885 GCF_001483705.2 Eufriesea mexicana | reverse complement strand
TCTGTCTGGAAAATTCAACTTTATTGACGTTTTCGACTCATACCGCGGAGAGGTATCTTTCTTGCATAAATACGGAGGAAAGACTCTATTGGCCAGCTATGGCCAATGCAGTTCTATAGTATCTGGATGGAAACTTCAATTTTATTGACATTTTCGACTAATATCGAGGTGAGCTCACATTCTTGCATAAATAAGGAGGAAATATTCTAATTCTATTGGCGATCCATCGCCATTGCAATTCTATAGTATCTGGATGGAAAATTCAATTTTATTGACATTTTGGACAAATATCGTGGCGAGCTAAATTTCTTGCATAAGTAATGAGGAAAGAATCTATCGGCGTGCTATAGCCATTGCAATGCTGTAGATCATGGCCGGAGTATTCAATCTGACTGACATTTTCGGCTAATATCGTGGTTACCTAACCTTCTTGCATGTGTACGGAGGAACGATTCTACTGGAGAGCTATAGCCTTCTCAATTCTATAGTATCTGGATGGAAAATATAGTTTTATTGACATTTTCGACTAATAGCGTGGTGAGCTCACATCCTTGCATAAATAAGGAGGAAAGGTTCTATTGACCAGCTATGGCCGTTGCAATTCTATAGTATCTGGGTGGAAAATTCAATTTCATTGACATTTTCGACTAATATCGTGGTGAGGTGACTTTCTTGCATAAATAAGGAGGAAAGGTTCTATTGACCAGCTATGGCCGTTGCAATTCTATAGTATCTGGGTGGAAAATTCAATTTCATTGACATTTTCGACAAATATCGTGGCGAGCTAACTTTCTTGCATAATTAATGAGGAAAGAATCTATTGGCGTTCTATAGCCATTACAACGCGGTAGCATCTGGCACGAAAATTCAATTTCATTGACATTT
>NW_016916819.1:0-280 GCF_001483705.2 Eufriesea mexicana | reverse complement strand
CGTGGTCATGTAACTTTCTTGCTTAAATAAGTAGGAAATATTCTATTGTCGCGCTATTTCCATCGCAATGCTAGAGAAGCTGGCTCGAAAATTTAATTTTATCAACGTTTTTGGCTAATATCGCGGTGAGCTAACCTCCTTGCATAAATATGGAGGAAAGTTGCTTTTGGCGTGATATGGCCATTGTAGCGCAATAGAATCTGGCTGGAAAATTCAGTTTCATTGATATTATCGGACAATATCGTGGTGAGCTGACCACCTTGCGTTTATAAGGAGCAAC
>NW_016916818.1:0-480 GCF_001483705.2 Eufriesea mexicana | reverse complement strand
TTAGGCGACCTATTCTCCAAGCTATATCAGGTTATAGACTTTGAATAGACGTATTTTCTGGCATGTATAAGTCTGTACTTGCCATTGTATTGAAGGCGTTAGGCGAACTATTCACGAAGCTATAACGGGTTACAGATTTTGAATAGACCTATTTTCTGGCAAGTAGATGGCTGTACTTGCCATTGGAATGAATGCGTTAGGCAATCTATTCACCAAGCTACAACAGATTATAAATTTTGAATAGACCTATTCTCTGGCAAGTTGATGGCTGTACTTGCCATTGGAATGAATGCGTTAGGCAATCTATTCACCAAGCTACAACAGATTATAAATTTTGAATAGACCTATTCTCTGGCAAGTTGATGGCTGTACTTGCCATTGCATGGAAGGCGTTAGGCGAACTATTCACCAAGCAACTACAGATTATAGACTTTGAATAAACCTAATCTTTGGCAAGAAGATGGCTGTAATTGCCATTTA
>NW_016916817.1:0-734 GCF_001483705.2 Eufriesea mexicana | reverse complement strand
GTTAGGTTAGGTTAGGTGAGTTTATGTTAGGTTTGATTACAATAGGTTGGGATTGGTTGGGTTGGGTTAGGTTAGGTTACGTTAGGATTGGCTGGGCTATGTTAGGTTTGGTTAGGCTAAGTTAGGTTAGGTTATGTTATGTCATGTCAGGTCAGGTCAGGTCACTCAGTTCATGTCAGGTCATGAGAGGTCAGGCCATTCCATGTCGGGTCGGGTGATGTCGAGTCAGGTCGGGGCATGTCAGGACGGGTCTGGTCAGGTCATATTAGGTTATGTTAGGTCAGGGTAGGCTATGTTAACTTACGATAGGTTAGGTTAGGATAGGAGAGCTTAGGTTGGGTTTGATTAGGTTAGGTTAGTATTGGTTGGGTAGGTTGGGTTTGGTTATGTTTGGCCTGCTAAAGCTTGGGTAGGTTAGGCTAGGATAGGTTTTACAAAGTTAGGATAGGTTTGGTTATGTTAGGTTAGGTTAGGTTAGGTCACTAGGTCAGGTCATGTCTGGTCAGGTCAGGGCATGTCTGGCCAGGTCATGCCAGACCAGATCTATTCGGTTTAGAGGTTAGGTTAGGTCAGATCAGGCCAGGCCAGGCCAGGTAACGTAACGACGCGTAATGTCACTTCAAGCCAGGGCAGGCTACGACATTCCAGGTTGGTCAGGTTAGTTCAGGTCCCGTCAGGTGAAGTCGGGTCAGGTCATGTCAGGAGAGGTCAGGTAAGGTCACGACAGGTAAGGT
>NW_016916816.1:0-313 GCF_001483705.2 Eufriesea mexicana | reverse complement strand
GGATGTATGTATGCACGAATGTACATGTGTATGTACGGATATGTGTAATGATGTATGTATGGACATATGGATAGGTGGATGGATGGATTGCTGTATGGATGTATGGATAGCCGGATATATGGATGGGTGGATGTATGGTTGGCGGATGTATGTATGTATGCATGTATGGATGTACGGATGTAAGGATGATACGGATGTATGGATTTACGGATGTATATATGTATGGATGTATGGATGTATGGATGTGCGTATGTATGCATGGTAATATGTAGATTGCAGGGTATATGGATGGATGTATGTATTTATGTACAGA
>NW_016916815.1:0-963 GCF_001483705.2 Eufriesea mexicana | reverse complement strand
CGTCCATACATACATCAATACATATATCCATGCATACACAGGTCCATTCGTCTATACACACATCCATACACATATCCTTCCATACATAAATCCATACATCCACACATACATCCACAGAAACGTCCATACATACATCCATACAAGCATACATTCATGCATCCATACATATGTACATCAATACATCCGCCCATCCATACATCCACCAATCCATAAATCCATCTACCCATACATCCATGCAACAATCCAAACATATATACGACCACACATACATACATCCGTGTCATCCATACATTCGTTCATGCATACATACATACATCCATACATCTATACATCCATATATCCACCGATCCATACATCCATCGATACATGCATCCATACAACAATCCACCCATCCGCCTATCCATACTTCCATACATACATCAATACATATGTCCATAAAACCTTCCATACATACATGCATGCAACCATACATACATGCATCCATACATCTGTACATCAAAACATCCATCCATCCATATATACTGCAATCTACACATACATCCATACATACATCAATACATCCATTTACCCATTCATGCATCCATACATCCGTACATCCGTAAAATCGCACATCCATACGTCCATACATCCATACATCCATTCTTCCATACATGCATACATCCATACATTCTTACATCCATCATTCATACATACATATATCCATACATGCTTACATCCATCCATCCATCCATCCGTAAATGCATCCATGCATACATACGTCCTCCCATACATCCATCCATTCGTACATAGATACATACATCCATTCATTCATTCATCCATCCATCCATACATCCATAAATATATACATCCGTATCATCCATACATACATGCACCCATCCGTCCATCCATCCATACATCCACCCATCCATACATCCATCAACCCATACATCCATACAACAATCCATCCATCCTCCCATCCATACA
>NW_016916814.1:0-1059 GCF_001483705.2 Eufriesea mexicana | reverse complement strand
GAGCAGAAATCCACCGCATTGCTGTCACTATCTCTAAAGACCTATATATCATAACCTAACCAGACCTAACATTACACAATCGAGCGAAGCGTTGCTCGAAGCAACACGCCACGACCACAACACCTGGCTTCCCGGAGTTGCAACACGCCACGACCACAACACCTGGCTTCCCGAAGCCAAGCAGGGTGTATTTGAGCACAATCGATGGCAGAAATTCACTGAATAACAGTGTACAGCACGGAAGTAGTAGCTATACTAACCAAACCTAGTCTAACCTAAGCTAGCCTATCGTAACATAACTCAGCTTAACGTGCCGCGGCCTCCATTGCGTGCCTCCCTAAGGTCAAGCTGAGTATAGTAGAGCAACGCAGAGCGCAGAAGTTCACCGAATATCATTGTATACCACCATAGTCGGATATATCCTAACCTATCCTGACCTAACATAATCTAGATGAACGTAGCGTAGTTGAACAAAATGTATGGCGACCATTATTGCTGGCCTCCGCATCGCCAATCCGAACATTTTATTGGAGAGTAGGACGTTGATGCCCAAAGAATGGAGTGTACGTCATAAAAGTCGAAGCCATCCTAACCTAGGCCAAACAAATGTAACCAACCCGAACGAAGCATAACCTCGAACCATAACCCATCATAACGGGGCACGACCACTTTTGCTGGTCACTCGTGAGCAAGCAGAGTGCAGTAGAGCGCAGTAGAGCGCAGAAGCCCACAAAACAATAGTGTATACCACGAAATTCATGGATATACAAACCTAACCCAGGGAAACATGTCTTAGCCAAACGTAGCCTAACTCAACCTAACGTGACGAGACGACTATTGCTGGCCACCACAGTGTCGAACGGAGCGTGGTAGGGTAATGTAGAGCGTAGAAATTCACCCGAATAGCAGCGTGTAGCCCAAAAGTCAAGGATAGCTTGACGAAACCTAACCTAACCTAATCTGACCAAACGTCACAAGACACAGCCTAACGTGCCGCGACCACTACTGCTGACATCCCCAGAGAAAGGCAGACCATATTAGAGCAATCTAAAGCGCACA
>NW_016916813.1:6357-8125 GCF_001483705.2 Eufriesea mexicana | reverse complement strand
TAGCTACCGAAACCTATCGTAAACAAGCAGAACATAGCTTAACACAGCCTATCTGAACCTAACGTGCAGCGACCGATATTGCTGCCGTCCCCAGAGGAAAGCATGACATGCTACAGCACAGTAGATCGCGGAAGTCCACCTTATAGCAGTGTACGTCAAAAAAGTTAAAACTGTCCTGGCCACACATAGCATAACGCGTATAACCGTGCGTAACCTGACTGAGCCAAACGTGGCGAGAACACTGTTGCTGGCCCCCTCAGAGCCAAGCAGAAAATACTAGTAGAGAGGGGAACTCTGGAATCCATAGCGTCGCAGTATAAATTAGAGAAGTCAAAGCTACACAGACCTAACTCAGAGCAACAGAACATATACAAACATGGCCTAACTGAAGCTAAAGTGCCTAGACCGCTATTCTTGCACTCCCCAGAGCCAAGCGCGACAGACTAGAGAACAGTATAGCCCAGAAGTCTACCGTGTTGCAGTGTACACCACAAAAGTTAAAGAAATCCTGACCAAACTTAGCCTAACCCAACGTAACCGAACGCAACATGACTAGACATAAAGGACCGAGGCCACTATTGCGGACCTTCCCAGAGCAACGCTGAAGGCATTAGAGCTCTCAGTGGCGCTGGAAGCTGCCTGATAACATCCGATAGCACTAAAGTCAAAGTTACCATGTCCTATCCTAACTAATCGCTACATAACCAAATGTAACATATCCCAAACTAACGTGCCTCGACCACCTTTGCTGACCGCCTCAGAGCCAAGCAGAACTCATTAGTACAGATTGGAACGAAGATTTCTGTATAATCGACGTCTATATCAGAAAAGTCAAAGCTACCAAAGCCTAACCCAAGCCAACGGAACACAGCCAAACATAACCTGACTCAACCCAACGTGCCGTGACCGCTACTGTCTCTCTCCCCAGAGCCAGATAGGGCGTACTAGAGCGTCGTAGAAAGCTGAAATCCACCATCTAGCAGTGTACAGCACAATAGTTAAAGCTATACTAACCAAACTTATCCGAACCTAGCCAAGCCATGAGTAACCTGACCCAACCCTGCGTGGTGAAACCACCGTAGCTGGCCACCCCAGAGCAAAGCAGAATATACAAGAGCACAGAAGAGCGCACAAACTCAACGTATTGCTGTGTATAGCACGTATGTCAAAGCTATCCTATCCTAACCTAACCAAACGTAACGTAAGCAAACGTAGCCTAACTCTTCCTAACTTGCCGGGACCTCTACAGCTGCCCTCCACAGAGCCAAATAGAACAGATTAGGGAAGAGTAGAGCGCAGACGTCCACAGAATCGCTGTGCATAGCATTATAGTCGAAGCTGAAACACCCTAACATAGCCAAACGTATCATAACCGAACGTACCATAACTGAACCTAACGCGCCGAGACCACTCTTGCTTGCCTCCTCTTAGCCAATCAGATTATACTTGAGCAGAGTGGAGCGCAGAAATCCACTAAATAGCAGTGCACAGCGAAAGGTCTAGGTTACCCTATCATAACCTGACCTACCTTAACAGTACCAAACGCAACCAAACTCTACCTCACTTGCCGCCACCACAATTGCTGGCCTCCCAAGAGACTATCAGAACATATTAGAGGAGAGTAGAGCGCGCTGATCCATACAATCGCAGTGTACAGCAGAAAAGTCAAAGGTACCAAAACCTAACCCAAACTAACATATCTCTAGCTGACCTCCCAAACTCAACCTAACGTGCCACAACCATTATTGCTGGCCTCCACCGAGTCGAG
>NW_016916813.1:0-6334 GCF_001483705.2 Eufriesea mexicana | reverse complement strand
GCAGAAATGCACCGAATAGCAGTGAAGAGCACAAGGGTCGAAGTGATCCTAACCAAACTAGATCTAACTTAACCTAACCAAACGTAACCTAACTGGACCTAGAGTGCCGAGACCACCATTGCTGGCCTCTCCAGAGCCAAGATGGACATACCACAGCACACTAGATCGCAGAAATTCACACAATAGTAGTGTACAACACGTCAAAGCTATTATATTCGAACCTAACCAAACGTAGCCTAACCTAACGTAACCAATTTCCTCCTTACGTCACGCGACCAGTACTGCTGGCATCTACAGAGACAAGTAGAGCGTAATAGAGGAGTGTAGAGCGCAGAAGTAGATAGAGTCGCAGTGTATAGCAGAAAAGTCGAAGTTATCGAAACCGAACCAGAGCCAGCTTAGCATAAGTAGATAGAGTCGCAGTGTATAGCAGAAAAGTCGAAGTTATCGAAACCGAACCAGAGCCAGCGTAGCATGACCAAGAGTATCCTCTCTCAACCTGTCGTGCCGAGACAACTATTACTGGCTTCCCCAGAGCCAAGCAGAACATACTGGAGCACAGGAGGGCTTAGGAGTCCACCGAAAAGCAGCGTATACCATGAAAGTTAAATCCATCCAAACCTTACCCAAACTAACATAACATAACCAATCGCAACTAAACCCAACGTAACGGTCCAAGAGAACTGTTACTGGCTACACAGAGTCGAGCAGAGTATAGTAGAACAGAGAAGAGCGCACAAATCCGCCGAATAGCAGTGTATAACACGAGAGTCAATGATATCCTTTCCTACCCTATCCAAACATATTGTAACCAAACGCAACATAACAAAACCTATCGTGCCGAGACGGCTATTGCTGGCCTCCCCAGAGATAAGCAGAATATCATAGGGCACAGCAGAGCGCGGAGTGCTGCCGTATAGCAGCGTAAAGCACAAAAGTCGAATATATTCTTCCCTTAAAAGTCCGAACCTAACATATCCAAACGTGGACTAACTAAACCTAACGTGCCAAGACCACAATTTCTAGCCTCCACAGTGCCAAGCAGAACATATTAGAGCACAGAAGAGCGCTGAAGTCCAACGACCTGGAGTGTACAGCGCAAAAGTCAAAGCCACCATAACCAGGCCTAACCAAACGTAACATATTTCAAGTTATTGCGTCACGACCACGACTGCTGGCCACCGCAGGGTAGAGCAGAGTATAGTAGAGCAATGTAGAGCGCTGGTGTCCACCGAAGGTCAGTGTATAGCTCAATAGTCAAAGTTACCCTATCCTGATCTAACCAAACGTAGCACAACCAAGCGCAGAATAGTCCAACCTAACGTGCCTAGTCCACTGTTGCTGGCCTCCCTAGTGCCAAGCAGAGTGAATTAGAGCACAGTAGTGCGCAGAGATTCACCGAGTAGCAGCGTATGCCACAAAAGTCAAGGCTACCGTCTCCTATCCTATCCTAAGCTAACCCAACAAAACGTAACTTAACTCAATCTGCCGTGCAACGACCACATTTGCTGGCCTCCTCAGAGTCAAGCAGAGTATAGTAGAGCAATGTAGATCGAAGAAATCCACCGAAATCAGTGTTCAGCGCGAAAGTCATAGTTACCCTATCCTAACCACTCAAAACGTATTATAACACATACTGACGTTCGGCGACCGCTATCGCTGGCCACACGAGAGCTATGCAGAGTATAGCGGAGCAACGGAGAGAGTTGATGTCGTCCGAATAGCAGGGTTAAGCACAAAAGTCAAATTTATCCCAACCAAGCCAAACCAAACCGATCCTAACCAAAGGTAACATATCTCAGCCTAACGTGCCGCGAGCACAATTCCTGGCGCGCACACAGACGAGTGGATTGCGATAGCGCAGAGAAGGGCGCAGATGTCCATAGAATAGCAGCGTGTAGCACAAAAGTAAAAGCCGTCCTGACCAAAGACAATGCATCCTAACCTACTCAAACGTAATATAACCCAACACAACGCGGGGCGCCCGCTATTGCTGGCCTCCCGAGTGCTGTGTAGATCATGGTACAGCAATGTAGAGCGCAGAAATCCTCCGGAAAGAAGTGTAGAAGGCAAAAGCCAAAGCCATCACAGCCAAACGTAACCTAACCTAACATAAGCGAATGTAGCATTGTAGAACGCAAAAGCCAAAGCCATCACAGCCAAACGTAACCTAACCTAACATAAGCGAATGTAACATAAGCCAACCTATCGTGTTACGACCGCTACTGCTGGCCCCGCAGAGTGGAGCAGAGTTTAGTAGAGCGCAGTAGAGCGCAAAAAGCCACCAAATAGTAATGTATAGCAAAAACAGTCCGTAACATAAGCGGACCTAACCTGACCAAATAGAACGTAGAATATCTAAGCCCATCGCACCGCGACCACTATTGCTGGGTTCCATAGAAACAAACAGAATGTCGTACAGCACAGTAGAGCGCAGAAAGCTACCAAATTGCAGTGTATAGCACAAGGCATAAAGATAACCTGACCCAACCTGACCTGACCTAAACTAACCAAACGTAACCTGACTGAACCTAGCGTGCCCACACCACTATTGCTGACCTCCGCAGGGCCAAGCAGATTATTCTAGAGCACAGTTGACCGCAGAAATCCGCCGTATTGGGGTCTAAGGCAGAAAAGTAGAAGGTGCCCTAACAAAACTTGATCTAATCTAACCAATCCAAACGTAACCAATCCCATCCTAACGTGCCTGGCCCACTGCTGCTGGTCCCACATCGCCTAGCATGGCATAATAGAGAAGAGTAGAGCACAAAGGTCCATAGGACGGCAATGTATATCACGAAGGTCAAAGTTATCCCTACCTAACCCTAATAAACGTAGCATATGCGATCGTATCCTAAAGAAACCTAACGAGCTGCGGCCTCTACTTCTGGAATTCCCGGAGCAAAGCAGAGAATATTAGATCACAGCAGAACGCAGAAATACACAGGGTAACAGTGTATAGCGCAAAAGTCAAAGCTACCCAGTCCTAACCTGTCCAATCGTATCATAGGCAGACGTAGCGTAACTCAAACTGACGTGCGACGGCCGCTATTGCTGGCCTCACGAGGGCTAAGCAGAACATAGAATAGCAATGTAGAACGCCGAAATCGTCCGAACATCAG
This sequence comes from Eufriesea mexicana, assembly GCF_001483705.2. Classification (NCBI taxonomy): domain Eukaryota; kingdom Metazoa; phylum Arthropoda; class Insecta; order Hymenoptera; family Apidae; genus Eufriesea; species Eufriesea mexicana. The sequence continues at coordinate 3,212 of NW_016916813.1, read as the reverse complement.
TGTATAGCGCAATAGACAATGCTCTCCTGACCAAGCCTGACCAAAACCTAACCTAACCAAACGCAACACAACTCAACCGAGCGTGCTGAGAGCGCTGTTCCTACCGTCCACAGATTCAAGCAGAGTGCGATAGCGCACAGAGGAGCGCAGAAGTCCATTGAGTAGCAGCGTCTAACACAAGAGTCAATGCTACCCTAACCCAACACAGCGTAACATAACATGACCAAACGTAATATATCACAACCTATCGTGCCCAGGCCACTCTTTCTGCCATTCCCGGAGCCAAGCCGGAAATATGACAGCGCTGTAGTACTCAGAAGTCCTCCTAATAGCAGAAAACAACATTATAGTCAAAGCTATCCTCTGCAAATCTAACCATACGTAACATAACAAATTTAACGAAACTTAACCTATCGAGTCGCGACCACTACTATTGGCCACCCCAGAGTCAAGCAGAGCACATTAGCGGAGTGTAGAACGCAGAAGTCCATAGGATCGTGGTATACATCAGATGTGTCAGTGCTATCCAAACCTAACCCAATCTAACAGAACATAGCCAAGCGTAGCCTAACTCAAGCCAACGTGCCGAGACTGCTATTGCTGCCCACTCCAGAGCCAAGGAGGGCATACCAGAACACAATAGGGCGCAGAAATCCTCCGTATAGCAGTGTACAGCACAAAAGTTATAGCTGTCCTCACCAAACTTTGTCCAACCCATACGTAACCTGACTCAACATAACATGCCGAGAACACTATTGCTGGCCTTCTCAGAGCCAAGCTGTTAATAGTAGAGCACTGTAGGTCGAAGGAATACACCTAATAACAGACTATAGCACTAAAGTCAAATCCATCCAGAACAGACATAGCCCTATCTAGCCGAACCAAACGCAACATAACACAAGCTATAGTGCAACAACCGCCGTTGCTGGCCTCCATAGAGTCGAGTAGAGTACGGTAGAGCAACGAGGAGCGCGAAAATCCTCCGAACAGCAGCGTATAGCACGAAAGTCGGAGCCATCATAGCCAAACCAGACCAAACCTTATCTAACCAAAGGTAGAATAACTAATCATACATGCCGAGGCCTCCATTTCTGGCCTCCTCAGAGCAAAGCAGGGCACATTAGAGGAAAGCGGATGGCAGGAACTCACAAAATATCTGTGTACAGCACGAAAGTCAAAGCTACCTTAACTAAACATAGCCAAGGCCAACCTGACTGAACGTCACCTGACACAACATTATGTGCAGAGGCCACTATGGCTTGCATCCCCAAAGCCAAGCTGAATATTCTAAAGTGCTGTAGATCGCAGTAATCAACCGCATTGCATTGTGCAGCACAAAAGTCAGATTTATCCCAAACTAACCAAACCGAACGTAGCCTAACTAAACATAACGAGCCGAGAATACTATTGCTGGTCGCCCAAGAGGCATGCAGAGCATATTAGGAAAATGTAGTGCGTAGAGATTCAACGATTAGCCGTGTATAGCATAAATATCTAAGCTACACAATCATAACCTGACCAAGCTTAACATAACAGAACGTTACCTATCTCATGCTAATGTGACGAGGCCACTATTGCTGGCCTCCCCAGAGTCAAACAGAGCATATTAGAGTACAGTAGACCGCAGAAATCGACCAAATAGAAGCGTATAGAGCAAAATTAATAGTTATCCTCTCCAAACCTAACCAAACGTAACATAACCAAACATAACCAAACACAATCTAACGTGCCAAGGTCACTATTACTGAGCTCCGATAGCAAATCATAACATGTTTGGGCACAGTAGAGCGCAGAAATACACAGAATAGCAGTCAACAGCGCAAGAGTCATAGCTATCTGAGCCTAACGTAACCAAACATAATGCAACGAAGCATAACGTAACTCAACCTAACCGGCCTAGACCACAATTGCTGCCCTCCTCAGAGCCGAGCAGAACGTATTAGAGGAGAGTAGAGCACAGGTGTCCACACAAACGCAGTTCATAGCACAACAGTCGAAGGGATCCTATCGAAACATAGCCAAACATAACATAACCAAACGTTATCTACCTCAACATAACGTGCCGAGACCACTACTGCTTGCATCCCCAGAGACAAGCAGAATATACTAAAGCACAGTAGACCTCAGTGACCGACCGCGTTGCAGTGTGTAGCACAAAAGTCAAACATATCCTAACCTAACTTGTCCGAGCCTTACCAAACCGAAAGTTGCCTACTAAGCGTAACGTGCCGAGAATACTATGGCTGGACTAACCAGAGACAAGCAGAGAATATTAGAGCATTGTAGGGCGCAGAGATCCATCGAATAACAGTGTACAGTAAAAGAGTCAAAGGTATCCTGACCAAACGAATCCAAACCTAGCCAAGCCGTGCGTAACATATCTCAACCTAGCGTGCCGGAACCACTATTGATGGCCTCCCCAGAGCCGGGCAGGACATATTAGAGCACTGTAGAGCGCACGAATCCACCGTACAGCAGTTTACAGTACAAAAGTCAAAGCAATCCTCTCATAACGCAACCAAACGTAACGAAACCAAATGTTATCTAGCTCAAGCTAACGTGCCCACACCACTATTGCTGGCCTCCACAGAGAATATCGGGTGCTAGTAGAGCACAGCAGAGCGCATATATCGACCGAATAGCAATGTATAGCACAAAAGTCAATGCCACCACCTCCTTACCTAGCCAGCCGTAATATGACCAAGCGCAACCTGACACTACCGGCGTGCCGCGACAACGATTGCTACCTTCCCCAGCGTCAAGCAGAACATATTAGTAGATAGTAGGGCTCAGAAATCCATCGCGTCGTAGTGTATTTCAGAAAAGACTCAGCTACCCAATCATATTCCAAACTAACAGAGCCTAACCGAACATAGCGTAGCTCAACATAACGTGCCCCGACCAGTATTGCTGGACACCCAATAGCCAAGCAGGATATAGTATAGCGTAGTAGAGCGCAGAAGACCACCGAATATCAGTATGCACCACAGTAGCCAAATCTACCGAAACCTAACCCAAACTATCTTAGCGCAACCATACGTAACCTAACACAAGATAACGTGCCGGGACCGCAATTACTGGCCACCACTGAGCCGAACAGAATATAATAGAGACACCTAATGCGCAGAAAGTCACCAAGTGGCAATGTCTAACACAAAAGTCTAAGATACCCTAACCTAACCAGACCTAGCCTGACCAGGCCCAACCTAACA
>NW_016916812.1:0-587 GCF_001483705.2 Eufriesea mexicana | reverse complement strand
AAAGTGAATTAGATAAAGCTATCCTTCCATAACTTAACCAATTGTAACATAACCGAACGTAACATAACTAAAGTCTTCGTGCCGAAACCACTACACCTGTCCTCCCCAAAGCCAATCTGTGCATATTAGGGCGCTATACAGCGCAGAAACCCACCTCACTCTAGTGCACACACAAAAGTCTACGCTCTCCCATGCTGACCTAGCCAAACCATGCCAAACCATCCGTAACATAGCACAACCTTACTTGGCGGGACCGATATTCCTGGCGTCCCCGGAGACTAGCAGAGTGTGACAGCGCACAATAGGGCGCAGGAGTGCGTGGAATTGCAGTGCGTAGCACCAAAGTCATGGCTATCCCAGCCTAACCCAGCATAACCTGTCACAAGCGAACGTAAGCTAACATAACACAATGTCCACCACAAAGCCAAGGTGCACCTATTAGAGGAGGCTAGTATGCAGAAATCCATCGGATTGCAGTGTACAGCAGAAAATTGGAGAATACCCATACCTAGCACGAACTAGCGTGTCCTAACCTATCGTAGCCAAACTCAACGTAACGTCCCGCGAACAATATTGTTGGCCGCCCA
>NW_016916811.1:2478-9478 GCF_001483705.2 Eufriesea mexicana | reverse complement strand
TGTGCAATACACCGCTGTTCGGTGCATTTCTACTCTCTACATTGCTCTGCTGTACTCTGCTCGTTTCTGTGGATGCCAGTAATAGCGGACACGGCACGATAGTTTTAGCTGGGATGTGTTTGGTTATGTTACGTTTGGTCAGCGTAGGAGTAGGTAGCACTGACTTTTCTGCTATATACTGCTATTCGGTGGACTGCAGCGCCGTGCTGTGCTCCAGTATGCTCTGTTTGGCCCTGGGGAGGCCAACTATAGTGGTCCCGGCGGGTTAGGTTCTCTTTGGTTACGTTTGGTTAGGTTACGTTTGTTTGGGTTAGGTCTGGGTAGCTCTGACTTTCTAGGCATCGACTGTTATTCGGTGGATTTCTGCTACCTGCTGTGCTCTACTATACACTGCTCGACTCTCGGGAGGCCAGAAATAGTAGGCGCTGCGCGTTAGGTCGAGTTAGGCTACATTCGGTTATGTTACAGTTGCTTAGGTTAGGAGAGGACTGCTTTGACTTTTGTGCTGTACACTGCTATTCGGTGGAGCTCTGCGCTCTACTGTGCTCTACTATACTCTGCTCGAATCTGGGGAGGCCAACAATAGTGGTCGCGGCACGTTATTTCGTATTATGTTACGCTTGGTTATGACAAGATTTGCTACGTTAGAAAATGATGGCTCAACCTTTTTTGCTATAAACGGTTTTTCGGTGGATTACTGCGCTCTTCGTATCTCTACTATACCCTGCTCGTCTCCAGGGACACCAGCAATGGCGGTCGCGGCACCTAGTATGTGTTACATCACGTTTGGTCATGTTACGTTAGGTCACGTTTGTTTATGATGGCTTTGGCTTTTGTGTTTTGCACCGCTGTCGGTGGATTTCTGCGCTCTACACATGTCTAATGTGCACTGCTTGGCACTGGGTGGGTCAGCAATGGAGATACCGGCTCGTAAGTTTTAGTTATCCTACGCTTGGTTAGGTTAGGTTAGGTCAATTTAGGTTAGGATGTCATTAACTTTTGTGCTGTACACTGCTGTTTGGTGGCTTTCTGCGCTCCACTGTGCTCTAGTATATTCTCCTTGGAGCTGCGGATGCCAGCGATATTCGTCGCAGCACGTTAGGTTAAGCTATGTTGCGTTTGGCTACAATACGTTTGTATGGGTTAGGATAGAGTAGCTTCGTCTTTTGTGCTCTACACTGTTGTTCGCGGGATTTCTGCACTCTACATTGCTCTACTATACTCTGCTCGACTCTCGGGATGCAAGCAGCAGTGGTCGCGGTACGTTAAATTGAGTTACGTTACGTTTGGATAGGTTTGGTTAGGGTAGCTTTGACTTTCGTGCTATACACAGACATTCGGTCTGTCCCTGCCCACCCCCTTCTATGCTCCACCCTAGTCTGCTAGACCCTGGCGCGGCCAGCAATAGTGTTCGCGGCTAGTTACTTTGAGCTTCTCTAGGATAGCATAGGTTATGATTGTTTGGGTTAGGTTTGGTTATCCTCGATTTTTCTGTTGTACACTACGATCCTATGGATTTCTGCGCCCTATTCTCCTCTGATATTTTCTGCTTGGCTCCGGGGAGGACAGCAATAGTGTTGACGGCACGTTAAGTTGAGCTTAGTTACGTTCGGTATTTATACGATCGGTTGGGATAGGAACTGGCACCTTCGTCTTTTGCGCTACATACTGCTTTTCGGTGAATTTCTCCTCTCTATTGTGCACTAATATGCTCGCCTTTGCTCTGGGGTTGCAAGAAATAGTGGCCGCGGCATGTTAGTTTGAGTTAGGTTACGCTTGGTTAGTTTATGTTGGCATGGGTAACGCTTGGATACCTTTGATTTTTCTACAATACATTGCCATTCTATGGACTTCTGCGCTCGACGCTCCTCTAATATACTCTGCTTGTTGATGGGGAGGCCAGCAATGGTGGGCTCGGCTCGTTAGGTATAGTTGCTCTACGTTCGGTTAGGTTAGGATTTGTCAGGCTTGGATAGGATACCTTTGTCTTTCGTGCTGTACAGTGCTATTTGGAGGCTTTCTGCGTTCTACTCTGCTCCAGTATATTCTGCCTGTCTCTGGGGAGAACCGCAGTAGTGATCTCGGCACGTTAGGTTAAGTTAGACTACGATTCCTTATATTACGTTTGGATAGGATACGACAGGATAGAGTTGACCTTCGTGCTATGGACTGCAATTCGGTGGATTCATTCTCTCTGCGTTGCTGTACTATACTCGGCTCGACACTGAGGAGGCCAGTAACAGTGGTCCCGGCGCGTTAGGTTGACATAGGCTACGTTCGGTTAGGTTACGTTTGCTTGGGTTATGTTCGGATAAATTTGGTTTTCCTGGTATACACTGTTATCCAGTGTATTTCCGCGCTCCGCTCTGCTGCACTCTACTCTGCCCGTCTCTTGGAATGCCAGCATTAGTGGTGGCGGCACATCAGTCTCAGTCAGTCTGCGTTTCATTAGGTTGAGACAGGATAGATTAGGTACACGATATTTCTGGCTTTTGTGCTATACACCGCAATTTGGTAGCTTTCTGCGCTCTGCCGTGCTCTTGTGTATTCTGCTTGGTTGCGGGAGGCAAGCAATAGTGGCCTCGGCACGTTAGGTTGAGTCGTGCTGCGTCCGGTTATGACATATATGGCTATGTTAGGATATGGTAGCTCCGACTATTGTGCTATGCACTGCCATTCTATTGATTTCTGCCCTCTACTCCCCTCTGATACGTTCCACTTGGCTCTGGTTAGAGCAGAAATAGTGGTCTCGGCACGTTAGTCTGCGTTATGTTACGTTTGGTTTCGTTAGCTTTGACATCGTTAGCCCAGGATAGCTTTGACTTTCGCGCTGCACAATGCACTGAGTTCGATTTCGATGGTCTACTCTACTGTAATATCCTCTGCGTCACTCTGGGGAGTCCAACAATAGTGGTCTCGGCACGTGAGGTTAAGTTATGTTACGCTTGGCTATATTACGTTTGGATAGGTTGCTATAGGGTAGATTTGACTTGCGTGCTATGCACTGCCATTCGGTGGATTTTTACGTTGTACATAGCTGTACTATAATCTGCTCGACTCAGGGGAGGCCAGTAATGGTGGTCGCGGCACAATAGGTTGAGATAGGTTTGTACGGATAGGTTAGGTTAGGCTACGCTTGGATAGCGTGGCTTTGACTTTTATGTTATACAATGCTACTCGGTGGATTCCTGCGTCCTACTATGTTCTAGTATGTTCTGCTATTCTGGGGCGCCCAACAATAGTGGTCTCGGCACGTAAGCTTAAGTTAGGTTACGTTTGTCTATATTACATTTGGAGAGGCTAGGAGAGTGTAGCTTGGACTTTTGTGCTATACACTGCTATTCGGTCGATTTATACGCCCTACGTTGCCCTACTGTCCACTGCTCGACTATGTGGAGCCCAGAAATAGTGGTCTCGTGCCGTTGTGTTTAGTCAGGCTACGTTTGGCTACGTTACCTTTGCTTTGGTTAGGTATGGATGGATACAACTTTCGCGGTACGCACTGATATCCGGTGCATTTCACCGCTCTACATTGCTCTACTCTACTCTGCTCGTCTATGGAGGTCCAGAAGTAGTGGTCTCGGCGCGATATGTTGTGTCATGCTACGTTAGGGTAGGTTATGTTAGTATGGGTTAGGTTTAGATAGCTTTGACTTACGTGGTGTATACTGCAGTTCGGTGGATCTCTGCGCTCTTCTGTATTCTGCAATATGCTGCTTGGCTCTGGGGAGGCAAGTAATAGCGGTCTTGGTACTTACGTTGAATTAGACTACGTATGGTTATGTTACGTTTGGCTAAGTTAGAATGGGATTGCTTTGACTTTTGCCCTATGCACCGCCACTCGGTGGATTTCTGCTCTCCACATTGCTCTAATATGCTCTGCCCGAGCGTGGGATGGCCAGCAATACTACTCACGGCACTTTATTTTGAGTTAGTCTACGTTCGGTTAGATTAGGTTAGGACATGTTGGGGTTAGGGTATCTTCCACTTTTGCGCTATACACTGCAATGCGGAGGGTCATTGCGTTCTACTGTGCTCTATCATATTCTGCTTGTCCCTGGGGAGGCCAGTAATAGTGGTCACGGCACGATCGGTTGATAGATGCTACTTTCGGTTATGTTACGTATGGTTATGTTCGGATATGGGAACTTCGACTATTGCGCTATGCATTGCGATTGTATGGACTCCCGAGCTCTACTCTCCCCTAATATGTTCTACTTGGCTCTGGGAACGGCAGCAATAGTGGCCTCGGCACGTCAGGATGAGTTAGGATACGCTTGGCAACGTCACTTTCGGTCAAATTAAGACACGATCGCTTTGACTTTTGTGCTATAAACTGATATACGGTTGATTTCTGTGCTACACTGTGCACTAATATGTTCTGCTTCGCTCTGGGACGGCCAGCAACGGTGGTGCCTGCACGTTCGGATCGGTTGCGTTACGTTTGGTTATGTTAAGTTTGGTTAGGTTAGGACAGGGTACCTTAGACTTTAGTTCTACACACTGCTATTCGATGGATATCTGCCATCTACTGTGCTCTATTATTCTATGATTGGCCCTGGGAGGCCAGCAATATTGGCCTCGCCACGTCAGGTTGTGTATGGTTACGATCCGTTGGGTTAGGTTTGGATAAGCCCGGTCAGGTTAACTTAGACTTTCGTGCTGTACACTGCTATTCGGAGTATTTCTGCGCTGTACTGTTCTCCAATATATTATGCTTTGCTATGGGAATGCCAGCAAAATTGTTCTCAGCACGATAGCTTGAGGTAGGTTACGTTTGGCTAGTTAAGGATGGGCTAAGTTCGACGACGGTAGCTTTGACTTTCGTGTTATACACTGATGTTTGGTGGGCTTCTGCGCTCGACTCCGCTCTACTACATTCTGTGTGGCCCTGGAGTGTCCAGCAATAGTGGCTGCGGTACGTTACTTTGACGTATGCTACGTTAGGTTAGGATATGTTTGCTTGGGTTAGGCCTTGATGGATACGACTTTTGTGCTCTACAGTGCGATTCCATGGATCTATGCGCCCTACTATCCTCTAGTAATATCGGCTCGAATCTGGGGATGCCAGCATTAGTGTTCGGGCTACGTAAGGTTGAGTTATGTTTCGTTCGGCTACGTTAAGATTGGATACATTAGGGACGGATAGCTTCGACTTTTGTACTATACACTGCTACCACATGGACTTCTGCTCTCCAGTGTGCTCCAGTATGCTTTGCTTGGCTCTGGCGTGGCCAGCGATAGTGGTCTCGGCACGTTAGGTTCAGCTATGCTACGTTCGGGTATGTTACGTTTGTTGAGGTCAGGATACTATAGTTCAGTCTTTTGTGCTATGCACTGATAACCGCGGATTTTTGCGTTCTGCAGTGTTCTAATATTTTCTGCTTGGCTCTGGAGAGGCCTGCGATTGTGATTTCGGCACGTTTGTATGTGATAGGTTAAGTTTGGTTAGGTTAGGTTTTGTCAGGTTAAGTTTGGTGACGTTAGGTTAGGGTATCTTCCACTTTTGTGCTATGCACTGCTATCCGGTGGGTTTCTGCGCTCTGCAATGCTCTATTGTACTCTGCAGGACCGCGGTGAGGCGAGCATTAGCGGTCGCGGCACGTTAGGTTGACTTATATTACGATTGGTTAGTTCAGGTAAGGTTAATCGTGGTCTGGCTAACTTAGACTTTCGTGTCATACACTGCCATTCGGAGTATTCCTGCGCTGTACTGTGCGCTGCTATATTACGCTTAGCCATGGGAATGCCAGCAATATTGGTTTCGACACGTTAGGTTGTGTTAGGTTGCGTGAGGTTGGCTTAGGTTGGGCTAAGTTCGGTAACGGTAGATTTGACTTTCGTGGTATACACTGATGTTCGCTCGAGTTCTGAGCCGGACTACGATCTACTACATTCTGCTTGGCCCTGGGGAGGCCGACAATAGTGGCCGCGGCCCGTTATGTAGGTGTATGCTGCGCTTGGTTATGTTAGGATTGGGCATATAAGGATAGGATGGCTTTGACTTTTGTGCCATGCACATCTATTCGGTGTACTTCTGTGCTCCGGTGCGGTCTAGTATGTTCTGCTTTGCTCTGGGGTCGCCAGCAATGGTAGTGTCGGTAAGTGTGTTTGAGCTATGCTTCGTTCGGCTTTTCACGTTTGGTGAGGTTAGGATATGAAAGTTCAGACTTTTGTGCGATACAATGCTATCCGCAGGTTTCTGCGCTCTGCAATGTTCTAATACCCTCTTCTCAGCTCTCAGGAGGCCAGCGATAGTGATCTCGGCACGTTAGTTTATGGTCGGTTACGTTTGGTACGGTTAGGTTTTGTCAGGTTTGGTTAGGGCATCTTCGACTCTTGTACTATTCACTGCAATGCGGTGTGATGCTGAGCACTACTGTGCTCTAGTACATTCTGCTTATCTTTGTGGAGGACAGCAATGGTGGTCTCGGCTAGTTGGATTCAGTTATGTTACGTTTCGTTAGGGTAGGTTAGGAAGTCTCGGTTAGGACTTATTCGTCTTTTGTGGTATACACTCCTATTCGGGGTATTTCCCCGCCGTACTGTTCTCAACTATATTATGCTTTCCCATAGGAATGCGAGGAATATTGGTCTCGGAACCATAGGTTGAGTGCGGCTACGTTCGGGTATGTTAGGTTAGGTCAGGTTATGCTAGGATATCTACGGCTTTTGTGCTATTCACTGCAATGAGATGGGCTTCTGCGATTTACTATGCTCTGCTAAATTCTGCTAGCCCTTGTGGTGGCTAGCAACATCGGTCCTGACGTACTAGTTTGGGATAGGCTCAGTTTTTGTGTGTTACGTTTGGCTAGGCTACGATATGCTACTTTGTCTTTTGTCCTGTAGACTGCTATACGGTGTATTTCTGAGCTCTACTTTGCTCTAATATGTTCTTCTTGGCTCTAGGGTGACCAGTGATAGTGGTCTCGGCATGTTATGTTGAGTTAGGCTTAGTTTCGTTAGGTTAGGCAGGGAATGTTTGTTCAGGATTACTTTG
>NW_016916811.1:0-558 GCF_001483705.2 Eufriesea mexicana | reverse complement strand
CTGTTCCCTAGTACATTCTGCTTGTCCCTGTGGAGACGAGGAATAGTGCTCTCGTCCTGTTAGGCATAATTAGGTTACGTTTTTTATGTTGCGTTTGGCTATGTTGAGACAGGCTACTTTGACCATTGTGGTGTACACTGCTATTCGGTGGATCCCTGCGCGCTAACGTGGTCTGATATGCTGTGCGTGACTCCACGAAGGCCAACAATAACGGCCGAGGGCGTTAGATTGAGCTATGCCACGTTTGGTTATGCTACGTTTGGTGAGGTTAGGGCAGGATAGTTTAGACGTCTGTGCTATACAGTGCTATCCTCCGACTTCTGCGCTCTACTGTGTTCTAATATCTTCTGCCTCGCTCGTGGTAGGCCGGCAATTGTGGTATCGGCGCGTTAGAATTATATATGCTACGTTTGCATATGACAAGTTTGGCTGCGTTAGGGCAGAGTATCCTCGACCTTCGCGCCAGTCACAACCATTCTGTGGATTTCTGCGACATACTGCGCTTCGATATCTTCTGCTTGGCTCTGGGGTGGACAGTAATATTGGTCTCGGCGCATT
>NW_016916810.1:0-546 GCF_001483705.2 Eufriesea mexicana | reverse complement strand
CCTTACTTACGCGAGGAAGTTAGCTCACCACGATATTAGTCGAAAATGTCAACAAAATTGGATTTTCCTGGTACTTACGCAAGGAAGTTAGCTCACTACGATATTAGTCGAAAATGTCAACAAAATTGGATTTTCCTGCCACATTCTATATCATCGCAATGGCTATAGCACTCAAAAAGATCTTTCCTCTTTACCTATGCAAGGAAGTTTCCACACAAAGGTATTAGTCGAAAATGTCAGTAAAACTGAATTTTCCAGCAACATTCTATAGCACTGAAATGCCTATAGCACGCCAACAGAATCTTTTCTCCTTATTTATGCAATAAGGTTAGCTCACCACGATATTAGTCGAAAATGTCAGTAAAACTGAATTTTCCAGCAACATTCTATAGCACTGAAATGCCTATAGCACGCCAACAGAATCTTTTCTCCTTATTTATGCAATAAGGTTAGCTCACCACGATATTAGTCGAAAATGACTAAAAAATTGAACTTTCCAGCCAGATTCCATAGCATTGCGACGGCTATAGCACGCCAATTGAATAT
>NW_016916809.1:0-542 GCF_001483705.2 Eufriesea mexicana | reverse complement strand
CAAACTTCACTGATCTAGAATCTGGTTGGAAAATTCAATTTTATTGACATTTTCGATAAATATAGTGGTGATCTAACTTTTTTGCATAAATACGGAGGAAAGATTCAAATGGCGCGATAAATGGCGCGCTATAGCCACTGCAATTCCATAGAATCTGCCTGGAAAATTCGATTTTATTTACATTTTTGACTAGTATCGTGGTGAGCAAGCCCACTTGCGTAAATAGGCATAAAATACTCTATTGGCGTGCTATAGCCATGGCAATGCTATAGAATCCGGCTGGAAACTCAATTTTATTGACATTATCGACTACTATCGTGGCGACCTAACTTTCTTCCATATATAGGGAGGAAAGATTCACCTGGCATACTATAGCCATTGCAATGCTACAGAATCTGCCTGGAAAATACAATTTTATTGACATTTTCGGCTAATATCGTGGTGAGCTAACTTTCTTGCATAAATACGGAGGAACGCTCCTATACGTGCGCTATAGCCACTGCAATTCCATAGAGTCTGCACGGAAAACTCAATTTTATTGA
>NW_016916808.1:0-1425 GCF_001483705.2 Eufriesea mexicana | reverse complement strand
TACGCTTTTTTAATTTTTTTCGATTTACAATATAAAGGAAAATGTTTTCGGTTGGTGTAAACATTGTTGTACATCGATGTGGAGACAAAAGAAGTGCGAAAGCAACGCATGTGAAGACGAATATTTGAGCCGTTTATTTTGAAAGTGGCCTAAGTCCACTCTCGAAAGCAACGCATGTGAAGACGAATATTTGAGCCGTTTATTTTGAAAGTGGCCTAAGTCCATTCATACTTAAATAGAGATATTTAAGGGTTTCTGTTTCAATTAAAAATATACGTACAGGATACTAATGGCTCATACTGCTTAAGTGTATCCAAAGGAGTTAAATTTATAGTTCCTATTAAAATAATAACAATTATTAAGTGAATGATATGCGTTTTCTTACCAAGAATGGTGTTAGGCCTCTTTCAAAATTAACAACAAGTTTCCTTATAAAATTTGAAGGTGCCTAAATCCATTCAACATAATTCAAGATGCTTCAAATTGAAAAAAAGGCAATACTCAATTTATTTTATATACCTTTACAACACTTCAAAAACATAATTTATGTGATTCAAAACATTTTTTAACCACATTAATTACAAAACAATTTACTGCTCATCTACATTTTGTGTGTGTGAAAGGGATTTGAAGTAATCACAATGTTCCGGTTGTTTTCTTCTTCCCCATGGGTGAAATAATTTCTAAAATTTAATATTAAATTTTTAGTTTTATATTTAACTATAAGTATGTATATTGCGTAAATTTTTTTTAACTGCATTAATTAAACGTACTGATTATTCAACTAAAGTAATTGTCCAAGAACTGAGGTTAACTTGTTAAATACTAATTAATTAAAATTACCTTCATCACTGCCTTGGGACATTATAAATAATAAGTATCACAATTTAAGTATGAATGGATTTAAGCCACTTTCAAAATAAACGGCTCAATTATTGATCTAACTCTGAAAACTTATGTGTCCAAAATAATCGTATTTATTCGAAATATAAGTAACCTCAAATGCTTTATTGATAGATAACTTGAAGTTGTACATGTAACCACGGGCAACCGGAAATAATTGACAAATGGACTTAGGCCACTTTCAAAATAAACAGCTCATTTAATCTAAACAGTGAGCAAGTGGGCTACAATTATTGCGCGTCGTTCAGAGAGATGAAATTTCTGAAAGCCACTATAGTGGCTCGTCGTACCTAAGAGGTTAATTTCGTCCACGCTCGATAGCCAAGAGACGTGTTATAAACCTCGGTAATTCCGAAGGGACATTCCGAGGGTAAAAAGCTACCGACGCTTCGGACCTGGATGAATACTGTAACCTGTGACAAAATCCGTGACCTCACGCACACTCAGATATCGTCACACCCTTGCCAAAGGAAGGCGCGCCAAGGGCGCATGGAAGGGTGGTCACGGCACTTAGGATGCTGC
>NW_016916807.1:0-1325 GCF_001483705.2 Eufriesea mexicana | reverse complement strand
CTGCGATTCTATTTGTTTCTGCGCTCTACTCCCTCTAATAAGTTCTGCATGGCGACGGGCAGGACAGCAATAGTGGACTTGGCGCCTTAGGTTCACCTATTCTATGTAGGGATAGGCTAGGTTAGGACAAATTGGGTTAAGGTTTCCTTGTCTTTAGTGCTATACAATGCTATTTGTTTGCCTTCTGCTCTCTATTTTGCTCCAGTATATTCTGTTTTCCTCTCAGGTGTCTAGCAACAGTGGTCTCGGCACGTTAGGTTTAGCTTCGCTACGTTCCTTTATATTACGTTTGGATAGGTCGGGACAGGATAGAGTTGACCCTTGTGCTATGCGCTGCTGTTAGAAGGATTCCTGTGCTCTGCATTGCTCTACTATACTCTACACGGCTATGGGGAAGCCAGTAATATTGGTATCGGCACGTTAGACTTTGTTAGGCTACGTTTGGTTTGGTCGTGGCACGTTATGTTGTGTTATGTTACGTTTGGTTATATTACGATTGGATATGTAAGCCGGTGATAGCTATGACTTTTGTGCTATACACAGCTTTTCGTCCGAATTCAGCGCTCTACTGTGCTGTAGTATATTTTGCGTGGCCCTGGGGAGGATAGCAGTAGTGGCTTCGGCAAGCTAGGTTGAGTTACCTAACGTTTGGTAATGATACATATGACAATATTAGGACAGGGTAACTTCGACTGTTGTGCTATGCACTGCGATTCTATAGACTTTTGTGCTCTACTATCATTTAATATGTCCTGCATAGCGAAGGGCAAGTCAGCAATAGTGAACTCGTCATGATAGTTTCAGCCAGTCTGCGTTTGGATAGGCTAGGTTAGGGAATGTTGGGTTAGGATTTCGTTCTGTCTAGTACTATACACTGCTATTTGGTGGCTATCTGCGCTCTTCTCTGCTCCAGTATATTCTGTTTGTCTCTGTGCAGGTCAGCAATAGCGGTCTCGGCACGTTAGGTCGTGATAGATTACGTACGGCCACGTTAAGTTTGGCCAGGTTAGGATAGGATAGCAATAACTTTTGTGCTATTCACCGCTATCCGTTGGACCTCTTCTCGCTACCGTGCTCTGGTATATTCTGCATGGTTATTGGGGTGCCAGCGTGTCTGGGGAATAGCAATGGTGGTATCGGCAATTTACTCTTAGTTGGGTTGCGTTCGGTTATGTCAAAATTAGTTACGTTATGAAAGAGTATGTATAACTTTCGCGCTGTGCACTGCTGTTCGTTGGACTTCTGAGCTCTACTGTGCTCTGTTATTTTCTGCTTGCGACTGGGGAGGCCAGCAATAATGCTCCTGGCATGCTTGGTTGAGATAT
>NW_016916806.1:0-2093 GCF_001483705.2 Eufriesea mexicana | reverse complement strand
AACAGTGTACAGCATAAAAATCATAGTAGCCTCTCCTAATCTAGCCGAAGGTGACATACACACTCGTAGTATACCCCAACCCAACATCACGAGACCACTACTGCTGGCCTCGACAGAGACAAGCAGAATGTACTAGAGCACTTTAGAGCTCAGGAATCTACCGCAATAAAGTGAATAGCACAATAGTCCAAGGCATCCTAACATAACCTGTCCTAACCTAACCTAACCAGGCGTAGCGTAACTCAACATAACGTGCCACGGCCACTGCTGTCGGACTCCACAGAACAAAGCAGAATACAGCAGATCATAGAAGATCATAGTAAACCACCGTATAATGGTGTATATCCCGATAATCGAAGCCACCCAGACGAAACTTTTCAGAATACTATCCAAACAAACGTAGCGAAACACAACATAACGTGACGTGAACGCTATTGCTGGCCTCCCCAGGACAACGCAGAATCTAGTAGAATGCAGGCGAATGCAGAAGTCCACCGAACAACAATGTATAACGTGAAGCTCACAGCCACCGTTACCGAACATAACCCAACCTAAGCCACCCAAACGTAACCTAACTCATCCTAACGTGCCCAGACCAATATTGCTCTCCTCACCAGGGCTAAGCAGAAAATACCACAGCACAGCATAGCGCAGGAGTCCACCGCATTGCATTGTATAGCACAAAAGTCATACTTATCCGCACAGAGCTTGGCCCCACATAATCCATCCAAACATTGTGTCACGCAGCATAACGTGACGAGACCAACATTGCTGGCACCCCAAACCCAAACAGAGCTTCTTAGAACTCATTAGAGCGCAGATATCCACCGAATTGCAGTGAATGGCGCAAAAGTCAAAGTAGTACCTGGACAAGCGTGACATACCCGAACGTAGTCTGACTCAACCTAACACTACGGGACAACTATTGCTGGCCTCGAGAGAGACAAGCAGAATGTAGTAGAGCGAAGTGGCGCGCAGAAGCCCAACGCATTGCAGTGAAATGCGCAACGGCCGTAGACACCCTGACCTAACCTGACAATATCCAACCTAACCAAACACAGCATAACTCAACACGACGTGTCGCGACCGCATCTCCTGGCCTCCCGAGAGCAAAGCAGAATGTAGTAGAGCACCTTGGATGACAGGAATCCTCCGATAAGCAGTGCAATGCACAAAAGTCAAAGAAGAATTGCCTAACAGAGCCAAACGTTGATATACTCAAGCGTTGCCCAGCTGAAACTGTCATGACGAGACCACTATTGCTGGTCTCCACAGAGAGAAGCAGAATTCATTATAGCACAGTACAGCGCAAAAATCAATCGCATTACATTGAATATCATTGAACCGGTAGATACCATAGCCTAACGTGACATAATTTAACCTAACCGAACGCAGCATAACGCAATATGACGTGATGCGACCACTGCTCCTGGCCTCCCCGGAGCAAAGGAGAACGTGGCAAAGCACAGAAGGTGACACAAATCCACCGAACAGCAGCGTAAAACGGAGAAGTCAGTGTAGCCTATCCTAACCTAGCCAAACGTAGCACACACAAACGGAGCTCAACTCAACCTATCACGACGGTACCGCTGTTGCTGTCCCCCACAGAGGCAACCAGGGCTTACCGAAGCAAAGTACAGCGCAGGAATCTACAGTATTGCAGTGAACAGCACAGAAGCATTAGAGGTCCAGACCCAACCTGACCTAATCAAACCCAACCAAACGCAGCATAACCCTATATGACGTGCCGCGACCACTGCTCCTGGCCTCCGCATAGCCAAGAAGAATGTGGTAGAGCACAGTGGATCACGGAAATACAGTGAATGGCAGTGTATAGCACGAAAGTCAGAGCTATCCTAACCAAATTTACCATAAAATAACCTATCAGAACGTTACCTAACACAAACTAACGTGCCGCGACCGCTGTTGCTCGCCTCCCCAGAGCCGGGCAGGGTACAGTAGATAAATGCAGAGCGCAGAGATCCACCGAATAGCAGTGCATGTTACAAAAGTCTAGGATACCCTAACCTAACCTGGCCTAACCAAACCTAACCAAACGTAGCATAGCTGAACATAACGTGCCGCGACTACTG
>NW_016916805.1:0-581 GCF_001483705.2 Eufriesea mexicana | reverse complement strand
TGTCAATAATATTGAACTTTCCAGACAGATTCTATAGCATTGCAAAGCCTATAGCACGCCAACAGAATCTTCCCTCCTTATTTATGCGAGAAAGTTAGCTTTCCACGATATTAGTCAAAAATGTCATTAAAATTGAATTTTCCAGACATATTCGACGACATTGCCATCGCTATAGCACTCCAAAAGGATCTTTCCTCAATACTTATGCTCAATACTTATGCAAGGAAGCTGGCTCACCACGATATTAGTCGAAAATGTCAATAAAATTGAATTTTCCAGCAATATTCTATAGCATTGCAATGCCTATATTATGCCAACAGTATCTTTCCTCCTGATATATGGAAGAAAGTTAGCTCACCACCATATTAGTCGAAAATGTCAATAAAATTGATCTTTCCCACCAGATTCTTTGGCATTGCAATGGCTGTAGCACGAAAATAGAATCTATCCTCCTTACATATCCGAGAAAGCTAACTCACCACGATATTAGCCGAAAATGTCCATAAGATTGAATTTTCCGACCACATTCTACATCATTGCAATGTCTATACCACGCCAATAGAATCTACCGTGCTTATTTA
>NW_016916804.1:0-830 GCF_001483705.2 Eufriesea mexicana | reverse complement strand
TCTGCTTAGCTCTGGGTATGCCAGCAGTAGTGGCCTCGGCGCGTTAGGTTGGGTTACGTTACAATTGGTTATGTTACGTTTGGTTTGGCTTGGAGGTAGGTATGACTTTTATGCTTTGCACTGCACTTCGGTGAAATTCTGCACTCTACTGTGCTCTAATATTCTCCGCTTGGCGCTGGGGAGCGGGGCAATAGTAGTCTCGGCACGTTAGGTGGTGTTACATTACGTTTGGTTTGGTTAGGTAAGTCTAGGCTAGGTCAGGATAGCTTTGACTTTTCTATCATACACGGCGATTCTATGGATTTCTGTTCTGTAATCTCCACTCATATCTTTTGCTAGTCTCCGGGGAGGCCAGTAAATCCGGTCGCGCCACGGTAGGTTGAGGTAGGTTGCGTTAGGTTATGTTACATTTGGTTTGGTTAGGCTAGGAAAGTTATGACTTTTGTGCTTTACACTGCCCTTCAGTGGATTTATGCGCTTATCAGTGCCATAATATGCTCTGCTTGGCTCTGAGGAAGCAAGCAATAGTGGTCTCGGCACATTAGGTAGAGATATGATAAGTTTGGCTATGTTATGTTAGCTTAGGAATTGTTTGTATAAGTGCGAATTTTCTGTTATGCACTACGATTCTATGGATTTCTGCTCGCTGCACTCCTCTAACGTGCTCTGCTTGACACTGCGGAGGACAGAAGTACTGGTCGCAGCACGACAGGTTCAGTTAGATTTCGTTCGGCTGGGTTAGGTTATGGCATCCCTGACCTTTGCATTCAGCACAGATATTCTACGGACTTCTGTGCTCTACTGTGCTCTACTATACGCTGCTCGACTCT
>NW_016916803.1:0-4929 GCF_001483705.2 Eufriesea mexicana | reverse complement strand
GCTAGGTCACGCTAGGAAGGGATAGATTTGGATAGTGAAGGTTAGGTTAGGGTGGGTTAGGTTAGGCTTTTAGGTCACGCTAGGAAGGGATAGATTTGAATAGTGTAGGTTAGGTTAGGGTGGGTTAGGTTAGGCTAGGTTGCGTTAGGTTACGTCGGATTAGGGTAGGTCAGGTTTGTTACGGTGAGGTCAGGCCAGGTCTGGTCATGCCAGGTCAGGTCATGTCAGATCAGGTCAAGTCAGAACGGATCAGGTCAGGTCAGGTCAGGTCAGGTCGGGTCAGGTGACGTCAGGTCAGGTCAGGTCATGTCGGGTCAGGTGACGCCAGGTCAGGTCAGATCAGGCCAGGTCAGGTCGGGTCAGGTGACATCAGGTCAGGTCAGGGCTGGTCAGGTGAGGTCAGGTCATGTCAGGTCATGACAGATCAGGTCAGGTTAGTCAGTTCATGTCAGGTCAGGGCAGGTCAGGCCAGGCAATGTCAGTTCGGGTCAGGTCAGATCAGGTCGGGTCAGGAGAGGTCAGATCTGGCAATGACAGGCCAGGAAAGGTCACGACGGGTAAGGTCAGTTCAGGTCAGAGCAGGTCAGGACATTCCAGGTCGGGCCAGGTTTGGTCAGGTGAGGTCAGGTGAGGTCAGGTCATGTAAGGTCAGGATATGTCAGGTTCGGTCAGGTCAGGCCAGGGTAGGTCAGGCCAGGTCAATCCAGGCCATGTCAGGCCAGGTAAGGTCAGGTGAGGTTAGGTTATCTTAGGTTAGCTTCGGTTGTGTTAGCGTACGATAGGTTAGATTAGGATAGGTGAGCTTATGTTAGGTTTGATTAGGTTAGGTTAGGATTGTTTGGGTTAGGTTATGTTAGGTTAGGTTAACCTAGGTTAGCAAGGTTAGGTTAGGTCATGTTAGGACTGGTTTCGTTATGTTAGGTTAGGATAAGTTTGGGTAGGTTGGGTTTGGTTATGTCAGGTTTGCTAAAGCTTGGGTGTGTTTGGCTAGGATATGTTTTACAAAGTTAGGATAGGTTAGGTTAGGTTAGGTTAGGTTAGGTCAGGTTAGGTCAGATTAGGTCAGGTCTGATCAGGTCCGGTCAGGTCAGGTCATGTCATGTCAAGTCAGCTCAGGTCAGTTAGTTCATTCCAGGCCAGAGCAGGTCTGGTCAGGTCTGGCCTTCCCAGGTCAGGTCAGGACGTGACAGGTCAGGTCATGACGGGTCAGTTCCGTTCAGATCAGATCAGGTTAGGCCATTCCAGGTCGGGTCTTGTGAATTCAGGTCCGGCGAAGTCAGGTCGTCACAGGGCAGGTCAGGTCAGGTCAGGACAGATCAGGTCACGTCATGTCAGTTCAGTGTCAGGTCATGACGGGTCAGTTCCGTTCAGATCAGATCAGGTTAGGCCATTCCAGGTCGGGTCATGTCAGTTCAGTTCAGGACAGGTCAGGTCAGGACAGGCTATGTCTGGTCTGGCCAGCCCAGGACATGCCAGGGAATAACGTGTCAGGTCAAGTCAGGTCAGGTCAGGTCAGGCCAGGCCAGGACAGGTAAGGTCACGACAGGTAAGGTCAGTTCAAGTGAGGGCAGGCTAGGACATTCCAGGTTGGGTCAGGTTAGTTCATGTCATGTCATGTGAAGTCAGGTCAGGTCAGGTCAGGAGAGGTCTGGTTCGGTCAGGTCAGGCCAGGATAGGACAGGTCACATCAGGCCACGCCATGTCAAGCCAGGTAAGGCCAGGTCAAGTCAGGCCAGGACAGGATAGGTCAGGTCAGGCCAGGATAGGTCAGGGCAGGTCTGGTCACGTCAGGACACGTCAGGCCAGGCCAGGACATGCCAGGCCAGACCTGGTCGGGTTAGATTAGGTTAGGTCTGATCAGGTCAGGCCAGTCCAGGTAAGGTCACGACATGTAAGGTCAGTTCAAGCCCGGGCAGGCTAGGACATTCCGTGTGGTGTCAGGGTGTGTCAGGTGAGGTCAGGTGAGGTCAGGTCACGTCAGGCCAGGCCTGGTCAGGTCGGGTTAGGTTAGGTTATGTTAGGTTAGGTTAGGTCGAGTAAGATTGTGATAGATTAAGTTTGGTTACGTGACGTTAGGATAGGATAGGTTAGGTTAGTTTATGTTTGCTTATGGTAGGTAAGGTTAAGTTTGGGTAGTTTAGGTGAGCATAGGTTTTGCAATATTATGTTTGATTAGGTTACGTTATGTTATGTGAGGTTGGGGTAGGACTGGCTAGGATAGGTTAAGCTAGGCTTTGCAAAATTCGGTTAGGTCAAGTCAGGTTATGTCAGGTCAGGTCAAGTCGGGTCATGTCTGGTCAGGTCATGTCATGTCAGGTCAGGTATGATCAGGTCCGGTCAGGTCAGGTCATGTCATGTCAGGACAGGTCAGGTCAGGTCAGTTAGTTCATGTCAGGTCAGGGCAGGTCAGCCCAGGCCACACCAGGTAAGGTCACGACATGTCAGGCCAGTTCAGGTAAGGGCAGGTCAGAACATTCCAGGTCGGGTCAGTTTAGGCCATGTCAGGTCAGGTGAAGACAGGTCAGGTCAGGTCAGGAGAGGTCAGGATCGGTCATGTCAGGCCAGGATAAGACAGGTTATATCAGGCCAGGCCATGTCTGGCCAGGAATGGTCAGGTCAAGTCAGGTCAGGACAGGCCATGTCTGATTCTGGCCAGACCAGCACATGCCAGGGAATGACGGGTCATTTCCGGCCACGTCAGGTCATGTCAGGCCAGGCCAGGTCAAGCCACGCCAGGTCATGTCAGGTCAGGTCATGTCAGGTCAGGTCAGTCAGTTCATGTCATGCCAGTGCAGGTCTGGAGAGGCCAGGAAACGTCAGGCCACGACAGGCCAGGTCAGGTCAGGTCAAGTCAGGTCGGGTCTGGTCAGGACAGGCCAGGCCAGGCCATGTCTGGCCAGTCCAGGTCAGGTTAGGTAATGTCATGCCAGGACAGGTTAGTCCAGGCCGCGCCAGGTAAGGTCACGACAGGTAAGGTCAGTTCAGGTCAGAGCAGGTCAGGACATTCCAGGCCAGGACAGGGCAGGTCTGGTCAGGTATAGCCTTCTCAGGCCAGGTCAGGTCGCGTCAGGTCTGGCCATGACGGGTCAGGGCAGTTCGGGTCTGGTCGGTTCAGGCCATGTCAGGTCATGTCAGGTCATGTCAGGCCAGGTCAGGTCAGCATAGGTCAGGCCAGGCAGTGTCAGGTCGGGTCAGGCCAGATCAGCTAATGTCTGGTCAGGTCAGGCCAGGCCAGGTCAGGTTAGGTTATGCTAGGTTAGGATATGTTATGTTAGCTTGCAATAGGTTAAGTTGGTATAGCTTCGACATTTGTGAAGTACTGTGCTATTCTCTGGATCCTCGCGATCGACTGCGCTGTACTATTCACAGCCATGCGGATGATTTCTGAGATCCACCGTTCTCTCCTGTACTCTGCTTGCCTCTGGGAATGCCAGGAATAGTGGCCTCGGAATGTCTACCTGAGTTAGGTTACGTTTCGCTAAGGTGGGCTGGGTTAGGGTAGGTTAGGATAACATAGACTCTCTTGCCTTATACTCTTACTCGGTGCATACCTTCGCTCCTCCGTGCTCCACTACATTCCGTTTGGCGTTGCGTGTGATACCAATAGAGGACGATGCAGTCTAAGCGATATTATTTACGATTGGTTAAGCTAGGTGAGCTTAGGTGAGGTTGGATATGGTTAGGTTAGGATTGGTTGGGTTATGTTAGGTTAGGTTGGGTTGAGCTAGATTAGCTAGGTTAGGTTAGGTCATGTTAGGATAGGTTTCGTTATGTTAGGTTAGGATAAGTTTGGGTAGGTTGGGTTTGGTTATGTTAGGTTTGCTAAAGCTTGGGTGTGTTTGACTAGGATAGGTTTTACAAAGTTAGGATAGGTTAGGTTAGGTTAGGTTAGGTTTGGTTAGGGTAGGGCAGATTAGGTCAGGTTTGATCAGGTCCGGTCAGGTCAGGTCATGTCATGTCAGGTCAGGTCATGTCAGTTCAGGTCAGGTCGGGTCAGGTCAGGCCTGGTCAGTTCAGGACAGGCTATGTCTGGTCTGGCCAGCCCAGGGCATGCCAGGGAATATCGTGTCAGTTCCGGTCAGGTCAGGTCAGGCCAGGCCAGGTCAGGTCGGGTTAGGTTAGCTTAGGTCAGATCATGTCAGGCCAGGTCATGCCAGGTCAGGACAGGAAAGGTCAAAACAGGTAGCGTCAGTTCAAGTCAGTGCATGCTAGGACATTCCATGTGCTGTCAGGTGATGTCAGGTGAGGTCAGGTGAGGTGAGGTCAGGTCAGGTCAGGTCAGGTCATGACGGGTCAGTTCCGGTCACATCATGTCAGGTCAGGCCATTCCAGGTCGGGTCAGGTGATGTCAGGTCAGGTCGGGGCATGTCAGGTCATGTCAGGTCATTTCAGTTAATGTCAGGTACGGTCAGGTCAGGTAAGGTTGGTTATGTTATGCTAGGTTAGGTTAGGCTATATTACAATCGGTTGGGTTAGGTTAGGTGAGTTTAGGTTAGGTTTGATTACGATAGGTTAGGATTGGTTGGGATGGGTTGGGTTAGGTTAGGATAGGATTGGTTGGGTTATGTTAGGGTAGGATAGGTTAAGTTAGGTTAGGTTATGTAAGGTCATGTCAGGTCAGGTCAGGTCAGGTCAGTTCATGTCAGGTCAGTGCAGGTCAGATCAAGCCAGGACATGTCAGGCCAGAGCATGTCAGGCCAGGTAAGGTCAGGTCAAGTCAAGTCACGTCAGGGCAGGTCAGGTCAGGTCAGGTTAGGTTATCTTAGGTTAGCTTAGGTTGGGGTAGCTTACGATAAGTTAGGATAGGATAGGTGAGCTTAGGCTTCGTTTGATTAGGTTAGGTTAAGATTGTTTGGGTTAGGTTAAGTTAGGTTAGGTTAAGCTAGGTTAGCTAGGTTAGGTTAGGTCATGTTAGGATGGGTTTCGTTA
>NW_016916802.1:0-250 GCF_001483705.2 Eufriesea mexicana | reverse complement strand
GTTCTGTTATGATTGTCATGTCCTTCGCCTATACACTGTGTTTCGATGGATTTCTTTACTCTTATCTCCCCTAATCTGCGCTGTTCGGCTTTGGAATGGTCAGCAGTAGTGGTCACGGCATGATAGGTTGAGTTAGTTTGCGTTTGTCTATGCTACGCTTTACTACGTTAGGACAGCGTAGCATTGTCTTCTTTGCTGCGCGCTGCTATTCGGAGAGTTTCTGCTCCCTACTGTGCACTAATACCTTCTA
>NW_016916801.1:0-560 GCF_001483705.2 Eufriesea mexicana | reverse complement strand
GCGCAAAAGTCAAAGCTACACTCACCTAACCTAACCAAACGTAACAACACCGAAAGTAACCTATCTGAACCTAACGTGCCTATACCGCTATTGTTGACCTCTCCAGAGCAATGCAGAATATCTACAGGAGAGCGCAGGAATCCGCTGCACTGATGTCCAAGGCGCTAAAGCTCAGAGGTACCCTAACCTAACCTGACAAATCCTAGCATACCCAAACGAAGTCTGTCTCAACCTAACGCGCCGAGAACACTACTGCCGACATCCCCAGCTACAAGCAGCGCATGTTAGAGCACAGCATAGCGCAGAAATCCGCCGAATAGCTGCGTAGAGAGCAAAAGTGAAATCGACCCTATCGTAACATATCAAAACGTAGCATAAGCGGACGTAACGTAACATATACTGCTGTTCCACGACATCTATTGGTGGCCTCACGAAAGCTAACCAGTTTATAGCAGAGCAATGTAGAGCACAGAAATCGTCCGAATAGCAGTGTACATGTCAAGGGTCAAAGCTATCCAAATCAAGCCTGACCAAACCTAACGTAACGAAGGGCAACGTAA
>NW_016916800.1:0-2312 GCF_001483705.2 Eufriesea mexicana | reverse complement strand
AGAGCGCAGAAGTCCACCGAAGTGCACTGTATAGTACAAAAGTCAAAGCT
This sequence comes from Eufriesea mexicana, assembly GCF_001483705.2. Classification (NCBI taxonomy): domain Eukaryota; kingdom Metazoa; phylum Arthropoda; class Insecta; order Hymenoptera; family Apidae; genus Eufriesea; species Eufriesea mexicana. Next base: position 2,262 of record NW_016916800.1, on the reverse strand, counting down.
ACCCTGTCTTAATATATCCAACCTTAGGGCAACCAGACGTAGCATGCATGACTGAGCCTAACGTACCGCTACCACAACTGCTGATCTCTCTATAGTCGATCAAAGCATACTATAGGATAGTAGAGCGCAGAAATCCATAGAATCGCTGTGTATAGCACAAAAGTCATAACTATCCAGACCTAACACAGGCTAACCTAACATAACCAAACGCAGCCTACCTAAACGCATCGTGCCGCGACCACTATTGGTGACCTCCTCAGACCCGAGCAGAATATAGTGGAGTACTGTCGTGTGCAGAGGACCACCCGAAAACAGTGTATAGCACGAATGCCAAAGCTACACTAACCGAACGTGGTCCAACCTAAACTATTCATACGAAACATAGCTCAACCGGACATGTCGAGACCAATACTGCCGACATTCCCAGGTCTAAGCAGAATAAAATAGGGAGCAGTGGAGCGCAGATATCGTCCGGATAGCAGTGTATAACACGAAAGTCTGGGTAAACATGTCCAAGCTTAACCTGACCTAACCTAACCGAAGGTAACCTATCCCTAACTAACGTGGCGTGGCTACAACTGCTGTCCTCCCCAGATCCGAGCAGAAAATAATAGAACACTGGAACGCGCAGAAATCCGCGGATAGCAGTATACAGCACAAGAGTTCAAGCCATCCTATCCTAACACCACAAAACGTAACATAAGCGAACGTACCATCACACAACTTAACGTGCCGAGCCCAATATTGCTGGCATTCCCAGGGCTAAGCAGAAAGCGTTAAAAGGCAGTAGCTCGAAGAAATGCGCGGATAGCAGTGTATACCACAAAAGTCTGGAATGTCCTATCCTAACCTATCCACACGCAAAATAACCGAACGTACAGTAGCTCAATCTAACGTGCCGAAACCACTATTACTGACCACGACAGGGGAAAGCAGATCATACTAGTGCACTCTAGAGCGCAGAAATCAGACGCATTGCAGTGTATAGCAAAAAAGTCAATCACATCCTTACCCAAATTGACCTAACCTAACCTATACAGACATAGTATAACTCAATCTAATGTGACGAAAACCATATTGCTGGCCTCTGCAGAGACAATCAAAGCATATTAAGGCACACTAGAGAGCCGAATTCCACCGAATAACAGTGGAAAGCGCAAAGGTCAACGTAGCCTATCTTAACCTAGCCAAACGCAACGTATATAAACGTACCATAGATCAACCTAACATGACCAGAAAAACATTGCTGGCCTCCAGAGAGACAAGCAGAATGTACTAGAGCACTCTAGTGCGCAGAAATACACGGATAGCAGAGTATAGCACAATAGACGAACGTACGCTGTCCTAAGCTTACCCTACCTAACCTATCCAAACGCAGTATACCATAACATAATGTAACGAGACAAACATTGCTGGCCTCCAGAGAGACAAGCAGAATGTACTAGAGCACTCTAGTGCGCAGAAATACACGGATAGCAGAGTATAGCACAATAGACGAACGTACGCTGTCCTAAGCTTACCCTACCTAACCTATCCAAACGCAGTATACCATAACATAATGTAACGAGACAAACATTGCTGGCCTTCCCAGAGCCAAGCAGAATATATTACAGCCCAGTAGAGCGCAGAAATTCACCCCATTGCAGCGTATAGCACAATGCTCAATGATATCATAACCTAACATGACCTTAAACGTAGTCTGACACAGCATGAAGTGCCGTGATCGCTATTGATGGCCTCCGTAGAGTCAAGCAAAGCATATTAGAGCACAATGGATCGCAGGTATCCAACGAATAGCTGTGTATAGCGCAAAAGCCAAAGTAGTCTCTCCTAACCTAACCAAACGTAACACAGCCGAACGTAACTTAACACACCCTAACGTGCCTAGACAACCATTGCTCGACTCCCAGCAGCCGAACTGAGTACAGTAGAGCGATGCAGATTGTAGAAATCTGCCTAATAGCTGTGTATAGCACATAAGTTAATGCCATCCTTTCCTAACCTAAGAAATCATAACATAAACGGACGTAACGTAACAGAAGGTAACGTGCCGCGGCCAATACTGCTGGCCACAGACATTCGAGCAGAGTATAGTAGAGAACAGTTGAGCGCAGTATTCCACCGAATACAAGTGCACAACACGAAAGACAAAGCTATCACAGCCTAACCCAGACAAACGTTGCCTAACCAAACGTACCTAAACGCATCCTAACGTGGGACAGCCACTATTCCTGGCCACCCCAGGGTCTAGCAGATTAGAGT
>NW_016916799.1:0-924 GCF_001483705.2 Eufriesea mexicana | reverse complement strand
GAGATACATTACGCTCGGTTAGGTTAGGTTGCGTTGGGTTAGGTTAGGATGGGTTTGCCTTTTCCGCTGCACACTGCTATTCTATGGACTTCTGCGCTCTACTGTGCTGTATCACCCTCTGCTGGTCTCTGGGGTGGCCAGCAATAGCGGTCTCGGCACGTATGGTTGTGTCAGGATCCGCTCGGCTATGTTACGTTCGGTTATGTTAGGGTAGGGTGGCTTCGATTTTTGCGTAATACACTGCGATTCCACGGATTTCTGCGCCGTACCATCTACTAATTTCTTCTGCTTAGCTCTGGGGAGTGCAGCAATAGTGGCCTCGTCGCGATAGGGTGAGCTATGTTTCTTTCGGCTTGGTTAGATTTGGTTAGGTTTGGATAGGGTAGCATTGGCTTCTGTGCTGTACACTGCTGTTCGGTGGATTTCTGCGGCCTACGTTGCACAAATATTCTCTGCTTGGCTCTTGGGAGGATAGCAATGCTGGTCGTGGCACAGAAAGCTCTGCTACGTTTCCTTTGGTCACGTTACGGTACGTTAGGTTAGGATAGGACATCTTTGACCTTTGTACTATATATTGCAATGCGGCGGATTTCTGCTCCCTGCTGTGCTCTAGTGTATTCTGTTTGGCGCCGGTCGCGCAAGCAACTGTGGTCTCCGAACATTGCTTTGAGTTAGGCTACGCTTGGATAGTTTGAGTCAGGTTAGGTTGGGATACCATGACTTTGTGCTGTACACTGCAATGCGGCGGAAATTTGCATTCGACTGGGCTCTAATGTTTTCTGCTTGGTTCTTGGGAGGCCAGCAATAGTGGTCTCTGTACGTAAGGTCGAGTTATGTCATTTTTGGTTAGGTTAGTCTATGTTATGCTCGGTCAGGTTATATTTGACGTTCGTCCCGTACACTTCTATTCGGAGGATTTCTGGG
>NW_016916798.1:40816-42048 GCF_001483705.2 Eufriesea mexicana | reverse complement strand
TCAATCTAGCATGAAGAGACCACCACTTCTGGCCTCACCAGTGTCGAGGAGAGTATAGTAGAGAAACGTTGAGCGCAGGAATCCATCAAACAGCAATGCACAGCTCAAAAATCAAACATATCGTGACCTAACCAGGCCAAACCTAACCTACACAAACTTATAATAACTAGACCTAACGTGCCGAGACCACTATTGCTTGCTTCCCCAGAGGCAAGCAGAATATGATAGATCACAGTAGAGCACACTGTTCCATAGGATGGCAGTGTATACCACGAAGGTCAAAGATAACCTAACCTATGACAGACAAACCGATCCTAACCGAGCGTAACGTATCACATCCTAACACGCCGCGGCCACGATTTCTGGCATTCCCGGAGCGAAGAATACAATACAAGATAGCAGAAGAGCACAGGAGTCCACCGAATGGCAGTGTAAAGCACAAGAGTCATAGGTGTTCCCTTCTAAATTGTCCAAGCGTGACCTAACCGAACGAAACGTAACGCGAACTAACGTGCCGCGACCACCATTGCTGGAGTCCCCAGGAACAAGCAGAGTAAGATAGAGCACAGTAGAGCGCAGAAAACAAAAATATTGCGGTTCAGAGCACAAAAGTCAGAGATATCCTAACTCGATATGACCTAACCCAGCCTGTCCGAACATAGAATGGCTGAAACTGACGTGCATCCACCGCAATTGCTTGCCATCCTAGGGCGAGCAGAGTATATTTGAGAACAGTAGAGCTCGGAGATCCACCGAGAAGCAGTTTATTACTCGCAATCCAAACCTATCCAAACATAACCCAAGCAAACTTAACCTAACCAAACATAGCCTGAAAAAACCTAGTGAACCAGGCCCAGCATGACTAGCCTCTGCAGAGTAGATCAGAGTAAAGTAGAGCATTGTAGGGCGCAGAAATCCTCCGTAAAGAGGATTATACCAGAAATGTCAAAGCTAACGCAGCCTAACCTAACCACACATGACGTAGTCAAACGTAACCTAACTTAACCAAACGTGCCGAAAAAAATATTTCTGGCATCCCCAGAGTCTACCAGAGTATACTGGAGCACAGTAGTGCGCAGAAGTCGGCCGCATTGCAGTGCAAAACACAAAAGTCAAAGATAACCAAACATAACTTTACCTAACCTAACCTAACCTCACCGAACGCAGCCTAACTATACATAACGTGACGATACCACAACTGCTGGCCCTTCGAGAGTCAAACTGATCATATT
>NW_016916798.1:39285-40612 GCF_001483705.2 Eufriesea mexicana | reverse complement strand
CACGAAAGCCTAAGCTATACAGTCCTATCATAACCAAACTTAACATAGCCAAACGCAACATATCTCAGACTAACGTGCCGAGAGCACTACTGCTGGCCGCCACATAGCCAAGCAGAGCATATTAGAGCATAGTAGAGCGCAAGAAACCTCGGTACAGCGGTGTAAAGCGCAAAAATTAAAGCTATCCTGACCAAACCTGACCAAACGTAGCGTAACCGAACGCGCCGTAACATAACCTGACATGCCGAGAGCAGTATTGATGGCCTCCTCAGAGCCAAGAAGAGTATACTGGAGCACAGTATAGCGCAGAAGTCCACGGAACAGCGGTATGCAGCACAAGAGTCAACGCTATCCTAACCTAACCAGACATAACCAAACCTAACCAAGCGTCGAATAACTAAACCCAAAGAGACTATACCATTACCGCTGACCTCCCCAAAACCAAGCAGAACAGGTTGGCGCGCAGCAGAGCGCAGAAAGCAACCGAATAGCAGTGCATAGCACAAGGGTCAAAGCAACCTGGCCAAACATAGCATAACCTTACCTCTCCAAACGTAACGTAACTCAACCAAACGTGCCGCGGTTTCCATTCCTGGCCTCCCCAGAGAAAAGCGGATGAGAACAGAGCAACGCAGAGCGGAAATATCGACCGAATATACGTATATAGCACAAAAGTCGAAACCATCCCCACCAAAAGTAACGTAAGCCAACAAATCGTGCTACGTCCGCTGTTGCTGGCCACCCCAGAGACAAGCTGATGCTAGTGGAGCTATACAGTGTACAGGTATCGACCGGATAACAGTGTATGGCACAAAAGTCAAAGCGGACCTTACTAAACTGATCCTACCCTACCCAAGCTGTGCGTAACGTAACTCAATCTAGCATGAAGAGACCACCACTTCTGGCCTCACCAGTGTCGAGGAGAGTATAGTAGAGCAACGTTGAGCGCAGGAATCCATCAAACAGCAATGTACAGCTCAAAAATCAAACATATCGTGACCTAACCAGGCCAAACCTAACCTACACAAACTTATAATAACTAGACCTAACGTGCCGAGACCACTATTGCTTGCTTCCCCAGAGGCAAGCAGAATATGATAGATCACAGTAGAGCACACTGTTCCATAGGATGGCAGTGTATACCACGAAGGTCAAAGATAACCTAACCTATGACAGACAAACCGATCCTAACCGAGCGTAACGTAACACATCCTAACACGCCGCGGCCACGATTTCTGGCATTCCCGGAGCGAAGAATACAATACAAGATAGCAGAAGAGCACAGGAGTCCACCGAATGGCAGTGTAAAGCACAAGAGTCATAGGTG
>NW_016916798.1:10405-36520 GCF_001483705.2 Eufriesea mexicana | reverse complement strand
CAGCCTAACCTAACCACACATGACGTAGTCAAACGTAACCTAACTTAACCAAACGTGCCGAAAAAAATATTTCTGGCATCCCCAGAGTCTACCAGAGTATACTAGAGCACAGTAGTGCGCAGAAGTCGGCCGCATTGCAGTGCAAAACACAAAAGTCAAAGATAACCAAACATAACTTTACCTAACCTAACCTAACCTCACCGAACGCAGCCTAACTGTACATAATGTGACGATACCACAACTGCTAGCCCTTCGAGAGTCAAACTGATCATATTAGTGCACAGTGGAGAGCAGAAATCCACCGAGAAGCAGTGTACAGCACAGAAGTCAAAGCAATCCTCTTCTAACCATACTAATCGTAGCATACAGAAACGTAACATAAGCCAACCTAACGTACCGAGAAAACTACTACTGCACTCCCGAGGGTAGAGCAGGGTATGGCATAGCAACGTAGAGCGTGGATGTCATCTGAATAGCAGTGTATAGCGCAAAAGTCAACTTCATTCTATCGTAGACCATCCAAGCATAACACAACCAAACGTGGCATAACATGACGTAACGTGCCGAGGGCACCATGGCAGGCCTGCCCGCAGAGAAGCTGAATATACTGTAGCATAGTGGGGCGCAGAAAGCCGCAGAATTGCAGTTTATAGCACAAAAGTCAGAGGTATCCTAACCTGACCTTTAGTAACCTAACCTAACCGACCGTAGCCTAGCCACCGAGTAGCATTGTATGACGCAAAAATCGAATTTATCCTCCTCTGGTCTGACCAAGCGTGACATAACCAAACGTATTCTAACTCAGCCTAACGTACCGCGACATCTATAGCTGGCCTCCAGAACGGTAGTGTGTGGCACAAACGTCTAAGCTACCCCATCCTAACCTAACCAAACGGAACAGAGCCAAACGCAACATAACGCAACCTAACATGACGGAATCACTAGTGCAGGCATGGACAGAGACAAGCGGAATGTACTATAGCGCGGTAGATCGCAAAAATCCACCGAACTGCAGTGTACAGCACAAAAGCTAAATCTGTCATAGCAAAACATATCCTGGAACAGCCTAACCGAACGTAACCTGACACAATGAAACATGCAGAGGCCACTATTTCTGGCCTTCCCAGAAACAAGCTGAAAGAATTAGAGCGCTCAATGTCGCAGAAATTCACATAATACCAGACTACAGCAGTAATGTCAGAGCTATCCACTTCTAACATTACCAACTGTAACATAACCAAACGTAACCCAGCTCAACCTAACGTGCCGAGACCACTATTGCTGGCCTTGCCAGACACAAGCTGAGAATATTAAAGCACAGTACGGAGCAGAAATTTACCTAATTTCAGACTATAGCACTAAAGGCAAAGCTACCCTCTCCTAACCTACCCAACCGTAACATAGCCGACCGTAACATAACTCAAACTAACGTGCCGCGACAACTTCTTCTAACCACACCAGAGTCAAACGAGGCACACTAGTGGAGAGTATAACGCAGAGCTCTATATAATCGCATTGTATATTAGAAAAGTCAAAGCTACACATGGCTAGAACAAGCATTTAGGACAAAGCCCAATATAGCCTGACTCTAACTAACGGGTCGAGGCTAGTGGAGAGTAGAACGCAGAGCTCTATATGGTCGCAGTGTATATTAGAAAAGTCAAAGCTACACATGGCTAAAACAAGCCTTCAGGACAAAGCCCAATATAGCCTGACTCAAACTAACGGGTCGAGGCCGCTGTTGTAGCCGTCCCCAGAGCTAAGCTGGACATACTAGAGCACAAGTAGAGCGCAGAGATCCACCAAATAGCATTGTGCAGCGCAAAAGTTAAAGCTATCCTGACCTAGCGTTGCCTATCCTAACCAAACAGAACGTAACCTGACACATCATAACGAGGCGAGACAACTATTTCTGACCTTGCCACAGACAAGCTGAAAATATTAGAGCATTGTAGAGCGCAGAAATCCACCTAATAATAGACTATAGCACTAATGTCATAACCAATTGTAATATAACCAAACATAACTTAAGCCGACCTAACGTGCCGCAAACACCATTGCTGGCGACACCAGAGCCAAGCGAAGCACATTACTGGAAAGTAGGACGCAGAAATCCAGTTAATCGCTGTGTATATCTGAAAAGTCGAAGCTACCGTATACTAACCCATACCAACGGAACATAGCCAAAGATAGCGTGACACAAACTAACGTGCCGAGACCGCCATCTATGCCCTCCGCAGAGCCAAGCAGGACATAATAGAGCACACCAGGTGGCAGATATCCACTGTAATGCAGTGCGCAGCACAAAGGTTAAAGCTATCCTGACAAAATTTACCCTGACCTAGCTTAACAGAGCGTAACACGACATAACGTAACGTGCAGAGGTCACTATTGCTGCCCTTCACGGAGCCAAGCTGAAAGCATTAGAGCACAGTAAGGCGCAGGAAACCACCTAATAGCAAACCATGGCACTAAATTCAAAGCTATCCCTCCTTAACCTAAGCAATCGCAACATAACCGAACGTAACCTAACTCAAGTAAACCGGCCGGGACAACAATTGCTGGCTTCCACAGTGTCAAGCGGAACACGTTAGTAGTGAGCATAGGGCAGAAGTCCGTGTAATCGCAGTGTACATCAGAAAAGTCTAACCCACACAGGCCGAAGGCAAACAAACAGCACATAACCAAACAAAGCCTGACTCAACACATCGTGCGTAGACCACCATTGTTGCTCTCCCCAGAGCCAAGCAGTACATATTAGTGGAGAGTGGAACGCAGAGATCCATAGAATCGCTATGTATGCCGGAAAAGTCTAAGCTACCCACGCCTAACCCAAACGAACGGGACATTACCAAACATAGCCTAACTCACCTTAACGTGCTGCGACAACTATTGCTGGACTCCCCTCGGCCAAGCAGAATATAGTAGAGCGCAGAAGAGCGTAGAAATCCACCGAAAATCATATCTAGCCATACTTAACCCAAGCTAACGTAACGAAGCCAAACGTAGCCTAACTCAACCTAACGTGCCGGTACCACCATTGCTGGTATCCCCAGAGAAAATCAGGGCAAATTCGAGCACAGTAGTGCGCAGAAATTATCCGAATAGGCGTTCATAGCACAAAAGCGAAAGACACCCTGGCCAAACATAGCCCAACCTTACCTAATCGAACGTAACGTGTCTCCTCATAACCTGCAGGGACCACTATTGCTGGCCTTCCCAGTGCCAAGCTGAACACATTGGAGCACTGTAAATAGCTGAAATCAGCATAATAGAGAAGTATGGCACACTGGTCACAGCTATCCACACCTAACCTGACCAATCATTGGATAACCAAGCGTATCGTAACCCAGCATGAGGTGGCACAACCACTATTGCTGGCCTCACGAAAGCCAAGCGGAGTATAGCGGACCAATGTAGGACGCTGGAGTCGACCGAATAGCATTGTATGGCACAAAAGCCAAAGCAACCCCAATCAAATATAACCAAACATTTCCTAGCCCAACGTAATACAGTTCAACCTAACTTACCGCGACCACTATTCCTGGCGTCCCCAGGCACCAGCAGAGTGTGATAACGCATAATGGAGCGCAGATATCCATAGAATATCGTTGCGTAGCACAAAAGTAAAGGCTACCCTAACCTAACGCAGCGTAACCTATCCCAGCGAAACGTACTCTAACTCACCCTAACGTCCCGCGGCCACTATTGCTGTCCTCCTGAGAGTCGAACAGAGTGTAGGAGAGCATTGCAGTGGTCTGAGATCAAACGAAGGGCAGTGTATAGCACAAAACTCTACACTCCACTATCCCAGCCTAACCAATGGTAAAATAACCAAACGCAACCGATCTCAGCCCATCGTGCCGAGAGCAGTACTGCTGGCCTCCCATTAGCCAAGCAGAATATACTAGAACAAAGTAGAGCGGAGGAATCCACGGGATATCTGTGTATGGCAGAAAGGTCTATGCTATCCTACCATAAACTGTCCAAACTTAACATAACTGAACGTTACATAACCAAACATTTCGCGACACGACCGCCATTACTGGCTACGCAACAGCAAATCAGAGTATAGCAGAGCAATATAGAACACCGGAATAGAACGAACTGCATTGTATAGCACAAAAGTCAAAGCTATCCCAACAAAGCCTAACTAAACCTAGCCTAACCAAACTGAACATAGCTCAACCCATCTTCCCGTGGCCGCATTACCTGGCATCCACAGGCACAAACAGATTGTGATAGTGCACAGCAGGGCGCAGAGTTCCCTAAAATATCAGTGTGTAGCGCAACAGTCGAAGATATCCTAACCTAACACAACGTAACCGAACCTAGCCGAACGTAACCTAGCCCAAACTAAAGTGCCACTGCCACAATTGCTGGCATCCAGAGAGTCGAGCAGTGTATTGTAGAGCAACGTAGAGCGCAGAAATCCACCGATGAGCAATGTGTAGCTAAGATGCCAATGCTACCCTATCCAAACATTACCAAACGTGACATAACCTAGCCAAACGTAGGCCAGCTCAACCAACCGTGCAGGGAACACAATTACTTGACTCACCAGGGCCGAGCAGAGTGCCGTAGAGCAATGGAGAGCGTAGGAACCCTCAGCATGGCGGTGTATAGCACAAATGTCAATGGTATCCTGACCAGAACGCGAACAAGCCTATCCTAACGAAACGTAACCTTACGCAGCCTGACGCGCCGAGACTAATACTTCTGGCATCCCCATATTCAAGCAGAACATGCTAGAGCAGAGCAGAGTGCAGAGATACACCGAAGAGCAGTGTACAGCACAAAAGTCAATGCCATCCTAACCAAACTTAACCAAACCAAGCATAACCATACGTAACCTAGTTAAACCAAGCGTGTAACGGCCATTATTGATGGCCTTCCCCAGAGAAAGCTGTTGCTAGTAGAGCAATGCAGTGCACAGATGTCGACCGAAGGGCAGTATAAAGCACAAAAGTCGAAGCTACCCTATCCTCTCCTAACCAAGCGTAACATAAGTGGACGTAACGTAACCCAAACTGACGTGCCACGACCGTTGGTAGCGGCCTCACTGGAGCCAAGCAGATTAAAGCAGAGCAATGTAGAACACCGAAATCTCCCGAAAAGCAGTGTTCAGTGCGAAAGTCGAAGCCATCCCTACCAAACGTACCAAAACCTAACAAAGCCATACGTAACACAACATAACGTAACGTGAGGAGAGCACTATTCCTGGCGTCCACAGAGACAAGCAGAGTTTGGTAGCGAATAGATGTGCGCAGAGTACTATAGAATAGCAGAGTGTGGCACAAACTCTGTGATAACCTACCATAACGCTATATTACGTAACCTAACCGAACGTAAAGTAACTCAAACTAACGTGCCACGACAGATATTGCTGGCCTCCACATGGCCAAGCAGATTACAGGGTAGCAGAGTAGAGTGCAGTAATCCACCGAATAAAAGTGTATAGCACGAAAGTCAAAGCTACAATAAGCAGATATAGCCTAACGTAGCCTAAGCATGTGTAACCTAACACAACCCAAAGTGCCGCGAGCACTATTGCTCTCATCTCGAGAGCTAAGCATGGTAGAGCAGAGCATAGTAGGGCGGAGAAGTCCAACGAAGAGCAGCGTACAGCGCACAGTCAAGGCTATGCTCTCCTAACCTAACCAAACGTAACATAACCAAACGAACCTAACTCAGCCTAATGTGCATACAGAACTGTTGCTGACCTCTACATATCCAAGCGGAGAATATCAGATCACAGTAGAGTGCAGAAATCCTACGGATAGCCGTGTATACCACAAAGTTGAAAGTCATCCTAACCAAACCAGGCCTAGCAGAGCCTAACGAGGCCTAGAATAACTAAACCTAACGAAACCGGACCTGTATTGCTGGCGGCATCAGAGCCAAGCCGAAAACATTAGAAAACAGTAGGGAGCAGAAGTCACCGAATAGCATTGCATAGGAGAAAAGTCAATTTCATCCTAAGCAAACGTTACCAAACATTGACTAACCCAGCTTAACCTACCTGAACCTATCGTACCGCGACCGCTGTTGCTGGTGCACACAGAGTCGAGCAGAGGGTAGTAGAGCAGTGCAGAGCGCAGAGGTCCGCCGAATGGCTGTGTATAGCACAAAAGTCAAAGCTATGCTCTCCTAACCTGACCAAACGTAACATTGCCAAACGCAACGTAACTAAGACTGACGTGCAGAGACTAAAACTGCTGGCCACCCCATTGCCCACTAGAATACACTAGAGCACAGTAGAGCGCAGAAATCCACCGTTTAGCAGTGTATATCACAAAAGTCAAAGGCATCCTGACCAAACATAGCCTAACCTAACCTAACCGAACGCAACCTATCCCAAACAAACTTGCCACGACCACTATTGCTGGCCTCCTCTGATTGGAGCGGACGCGAGTAGAGCAGTGCAGCGCACATACATCTTCCGGAGAGCAGTGTATAGCACTAAAGTCTATGCCCTTCTGTCCTAACCTAACCAAACGTAACGTAACCAATCGCAACATAACAAAGCCTAACGTGTCGAGACCACATTTGTTGGACTACCCAGAGACAAGCAGTGTATACTAGAGCACAGCAGGGTGCCGAAAGCCAGCAAATGGGCGTTGCACCGGAGTCAAAGTTATCCTAAGATAACCGGACCAAACCAAACCCAACCATGCGTAGAGTAACTAAACTTATCGAGCCGGGACATACATTGGTGGCCTCCCCAGAGCCAAGCAGAGGATATAAGATCACACTAGAGCGCGGATATCCAACGTATAGCAGTGCATAACGTAAAAGTCAGAGCCATCATAACCAAACGTAACATAACCTGAACGGACGAACGTAATATGCCTCAACCCACCGTGCAACGAAAGCTATTGCTGGCCTCCCCTGAGCGGAGCAAAGTACAGTAGAGCTATCGAGAGCGCAGGAATCCGCCGAATAGCGGTTTATAGCACAAAAGTCAAAGCAATCCTATCCTAACCTGACCAAACGTAACATAGGCAGACGTAGCGTAACCCAAACTGACGTGCTACGGAAGCCACTGCTGGCCTCACGAGAGGTAAGGAGAGTATAGCGGAGCAATGCGGTATGCTGAAATCGCATGATTAGCAGTGTATAGCGAAAAGGTAGGAGATATCCTAACATAATCTAGCCTAACTTAACCTAGTCGAACGTAACCAGTCCGAACCTAACGCGCCTAGCCCTTAATTACTGGCCTCCCCACAGCCAAGTAGTGCATATTAGAGAAGAATAGAGCGCAGAGGTGCATAGGGTGGCAGTGTATAACGCGAAAGTCAAATATATCCTAACCTAACCCAAAAAACCTAAGCTAACCGAGCATAACCTGAAACGTCCTAACGCGAGGCGGCTTCTATTTCAAGCATTGCCAGATCAAAGCAGGGAATATTAGATCACAGTAGAGCGCAGAAATCCACTGAATAGGAGTGCATAGCGGAAAAGTCAACGATATCCTGCCCTAGCCTAACCAAACGTAACATAGGTGGACAAAACGTTATAAACCTGACATGCCGCTACCACCACCGTTGGCCTCGAGAGAGCAAAGCAGAGCATAGTAGAGCAACGTAGAGCGCTGATATATTCCGAATACCGGTGTACAGCTTGAAAGTCAAAGCAATCCCAACCAAACCTAACCTAACCAAACGTAGCATGTCTCAGCCTAACTTGCCGAGAACACTAATCCTGGCATCCACAGAGACAAGCAGATTGTGATAACGCACAGGAGAGCACAGAAGTGCGTAGGATAGCAGCCTGTAGCACGAAAGTCGAAGCTATCCTGTCCTAGCAATACGTAACACAACCTAACCGAACGCAATGCAGCTCAACCGATCTTGCCACAACCTCTACTGCTGGCCTCTCGAGTGTCGAGCAGAGTGTAGCAGAGCAACGTAGAGCGCAGAAATCCACTGAATTGCAGTGTGTAGCACAAAACTCATAGCTACCCTCTCGTAACATAACCAAACATAGCTCAGACTAACGTGCCTTGGCCAAAACTCCTGGCCTTCCTACGGCCAAGCAGAATGTACTACAGCACAGTGGAGCGAAGAAATCCACCGAATAGCAGTTTATAGCACAGAAGTCCGAGCCATCCATACTAAACTTAGCCTAACCTATCCTAAGCGAAGGTAACCTTACGCAACAGAACGTGCCGCGACACCCATTGCTGTCCTCCCCATAGACAAGCAGATGCTAATACAGCAATGCAGAGCGCAGATGTCGTCCGAATGGCAGTGTATGGCACAAGAGTCCTAGCCATTCTTGCAAAATTTAACCAAGCCATGCCTGGCCAAACGTAACATAACTCAACCAAACGTGCCACGACCGCTATTACTAGCCTCCCCGTAGACAACCTGATGCTAGCAGACCAGCGGGTTGCACAGGTCTCGACCGAATAGCAGTGTACAGTACAAAAGTCAAAGCCATTATGATCAAACATAACCCAACCTGGCCCAACGGAACGTAATTTGAACCAACCAATCGTGTCGCGGTCACTATCGCTGGCTACCCGGTAGTCGAGCAGGGCGCAGTAGAGAACAGTAGAGAGCAGAAATCCAGCGAACAGCAGTCTACGCCGAGAAAGTCAAAGCTATCCAGACCTAACCCAAACAAGCATAACCTAACCGAGTGTAACCAAAGTCGAGCTAACGTGATGAGACCACAATTACTGTCCTCCCCAGAGTCGAGCAGAGTATAGTAGAGCACAGTGGAGCCCAGGAGTCCATCGAGGAGCAGTGTATACCACGAAATTCGAAGCTACCCAGACCTAACCCCGACAAACGTAATCTACCCAAACGTAGCCTATCTCAACCTATCGCGCCGAGACCAGTATTTCTGGCCACCCCGGCCTCCAGCAGAGTGTAGTAGAGCACAGTAGAGCAAAGGAGCCCAGAGAATAGCAGTGTATAGCACAAATGTGGAAGCTGTTCTAGCCTAACATAACCAAACGTAACAGAACCGAATGTGACATAACTCTACCAAACATGGCTAGACCACTGTTGCTGAAAGCCCAAGAGCCAACTGGAATATACAAGAGCAAAGTAGAGCGCCCAATCCCGCCGCGTTCCTGGGTAAATCACAAAGGTCAATGATATCCTAACCTAACCTGTCCTAACCTAACCCAACCAAACGTAGCCTAACTCAAAATAACGTGCCGAGGACACTACTTTTGGCGCCCGCAGAGCCAAGCAGAATGTGCTACAGCGCAGTAGAACGAAGAAATCTAACGCATTGCAGTGATAAGCACAAGAAACGTTGATATAATGACCAAACCTTGCCTAAGCTATCACAACCAATTAACACAACCAAACGTAAATAACACAAATTAACGAGCCGCGACCACGACTACTGGCGTCACCAGAGCCAAGCAGAATGTAGTAGAGCAAAGTTGAGCGCAGGAGTCCACGGCATTGCAGTGTACAGAGCAGAAGTCGAAGATATCCTAACCTAACGCAAACAAACTGAAACTATCCAAACGTAGTCCGTCCCAACCTATCGCGCCGCGGGCCCTATTTCTGGCCTCCCGGGAGCAATTCCGTGCGTAATTGATCACAGTAGTGCGCAGAAGCCCTCCGAATAGAATTGCGTAGCAGAAAAGTCGAAGATATTCTAGCCTATCATAACCAAACGTAGCATAGGCGAACGTAACGTGGATCAACCTAACGCGCCTTGACCACTACTGCTTACACCACCGGATCCACCAAGAATATACTAGGGCACACTAGGGTGCAGAAGTCCACCGATTAGCAGTGTATAGTATAAAAGTCATAGCTATCATGTCCTACACTAACCAAACGTAACATACCCAAGCGTAGCATAACTCAACCTAGCGTGCCAAGGCCACTATCACTGGCATCCCCAGAGAAGCAGCACATACTGGGGCACAGTGGAGCGCAGAAACCCAGCGAATAGCAGTGTACAACTTAGAAGCTAAAGCTAACCTATCCGAGCGTAGCATAAGCTAACACAACCAAACGTTACATGACACGACATATCTTGGCGAGGCCACAATTTATGGCCTTCCCGGAGCAAAGCTGAGAGCATTAGAGCTCTGTGTAGCGTAGAAGTCCTCCTAATAGCAGACTATTGCATAAGAGTCAAGGCTACCCTCTCCTGACCTAACCAATCGTAACATATCCAAACCTAACAAAACTCAATCTAACGTGCCGAGACCGCTATGGCTGCACTCCTCAGATCCAAGCAGGACATACTAGAGCACAGTAGGGCGCAGATGTCCACCAAATCGGAGTGTACAGCACAAAAGTTAAAGCTATGCTGTCCAAACTTACCCCGACCCTGCCTAGCCGAACGTAGCCTGACACAAAGTAACGTGTCCGGTCCACTATTGCTGGTCACTCCAGACCCAAGCTGAAAATACTTGAAAACAGCAGAGCACAGAAGATCACCAAATATCGGACTATAGCACTAAAGACTGAGCTATACTCTCGTAACCTAAGCTGTCGTAACGTAACCAAACGTAATCTAACTCAAAATAACGTGCCGTGACCACAATTGCTGCCAGAGCCAAGCATGACGTTCTAGAGCACAGTAGATTGCAGGAAGCCACCATATATCAGTGTACAGAACGAAAGTTAAGCCTACCCTAGCGAAGCTTAGCATAACCCACCCTAATCGAACGTAACCTGTTAGATAGTAACGTGCCGAGATCCAATTTCTGGCCTCCCCAGAGCCAAGGAGGCTATACGAGAGCACAGTAAAACGCAGAAGTCCACCGTATATCGGTATACACAACGAAAGATAAAGACGCCCTAACCAAACAGCTTAACCCAACCTAACCGAGCGATACCTGACACAGCAGGATGTGCCGAGGCCACTTTTTATGGCCTTCCCGGAGCTAAGCTGTAAGCATTAGAGTTCTCCATGTCGCGGGAATCCATCTAATAGCAGGCTATGGCACAAAATTCGAGGCTATGCTCTCCTGACCTAACCAATCGTAACGTAACCAAACGTAACCCAACGCAACCAAACGTGCCGCGGCCACTACTGCTAGCCTCCCCAGAGCGAAGTGGAGCACATTAGTGGAGAGTAGGGCGTGGAAGTACGAACAATCGCAGTTACATCAGAAAAGTCAAAGCAACCCAAACCTAACCGAAATCAACAGAACATAGCCAGACATAGCGTATCTCATCCTTACGTGCCGAGACCGTCATTGCTGCCCTCCCCAGAGCCAAGGAGGAATTAATAGAGCAGAGCAGGGCGCAGAAAACAACCATACATCAGTGTAGAGGAAGAAAGGGAAAGCTACTCTAACTATACTTCGTCCAACACAACCCATCCGTACGTTGCCCGACTCAACGTAATGTCCCGAGGCTACTATTGCTGTCCTTCCCAAATCCAAGCAGAACACATTATTAGAGAGTAGATCGAAGGAATCCATAGAACCGCAGAGTATATAAGAGAAGTCTAAGCTACCCAAACAGAAACCAAGCCAACAGAACATAACCAAATATAGCATAATCAAACCTAACGTGCCGAGACCGCTATTTCTGCCCTTCCCACAGCCAAGCAGGGCACGCTAGTGCACAGTAGAGAGCAGAAGACTACCACACAGCAGTTTACAGAACGAAAGTTAAATCTATCCTAACCAACCTTAGACTAACCCACCATAATCGTACGTAACCTGCCTCAAAATAACGTTCCGTGAACACGCTTGCTGGCCTTCCCAGTGACAAGCTGAAGACTCTACGGCCCAGTAGGGCGCAGATATCCACCTGACAGCGGACTACAGCAAAAAAGTGAAAGCTAACCTCTCCTAGCCTATCCAATCGTAACATAACCAAACGTAACCAAGAAAACTAACGTGCCGCGACCAATATTGCTGGCCTCCCCAGAGCCATGTAGAATACATTCGTGGAGAGTAGAACGCAGGATTTCATTGAGTCGCAATATATGTAGGAAAAGTCAAAGCTACCCAAACCTAAAGCAAGCAAACAGAGCATAACCAAACATTGCCCAACTAAACCTAACGTGCCGAGATTTTTTTTACCTCAGCCTGACGTGAGTAGACCGCTATTGCTGCCCTCCGCAGACACAGGCAGGGCATACTAGGGCACAGTAGAGCGTAGGAATCCATCGGATAGCAGTGTAGAACGCAAAAGTTATAGCTACCATAGCCAGACTTATCATAACACTACCTAACCGAAGGTAACCTGACTGAAGATACCGTGCCGCGACCACTATTGACAGCCTTCCCAGAGCCAAGCTGAGATCACAAGTGCGCTGCCGGGCGTGGAAATACGCCTAATGGAAGAATATATCGCTAAAGTCAAAAATATCATCTCCTAACCTAACCAATAGTAACATAACCAAACGTACCCTAACTCATCCCAATGTACTGCGAGCATTATTGCAGAGCTCCACAGAACAAAGGAGATCACACAAGTGAGAGTAGAACACAGAAACCCATTGAATCTCACTGTATATCGGAAAAGTCAAGGCTACATGAACCTAACCCAGACCAACAGGATAAATCCAAACACAACCTAACTCAACCTAACGAGCCGGGACCACTATTGCTGCCATTCCCAGAGCCAATATGGAAACATTATAGCACCTTTGGGCGCAGGAATCCACCTAATAGCAGGGCATAGCACTAAAGTCAAAGTTATCCTCTCCTAACCTAACCAATCGTATCATAACCGAAGGTATCATGACTAAACCTCACGTGCAGAGACCGCAATTGCTGCCATCCCAGGTCCAGGCAGGACATTCTAGAGCCCAGTAGAGCGCAGAAATCCACCGAATAGCGGTGTACAGCGCAAAAGTTGTAGCTACGCTAACCAAACTTAGCCTAACCCAACTTAAGCTCAATTAACCTGACTGAAGATAACGTGACGAGGCCGCAACTTCTGCCCTCCCCAGAAACAAGAAGGGCCTACTAGAGCACAAGCAGAGCGCAGAAAACCACCGAATAGGATTGTACAGCACAAAAGCTAATGCTATCCTGGCCAAGCATAGCTTAACCCAGCATAG
The DNA here is from genome assembly GCF_001483705.2 of Eufriesea mexicana. Classification (NCBI taxonomy): domain Eukaryota; kingdom Metazoa; phylum Arthropoda; class Insecta; order Hymenoptera; family Apidae; genus Eufriesea; species Eufriesea mexicana. Next base: position 23,509 of record NW_016916798.1, on the reverse strand, counting down.
CCGAACGTAACATGCCTCAGCATAACGTGCCGTGGCCACTATTTCTGACATTCCCACAGCCAAGCAGAAAATATTAAAGCACTGTAGGGAGCAGAAATCCACCTATTATGAGACTATGGCACTAAAGTCAAAGTTATCCTCTCCTAACATGACCAAGCGTTACATAACCGAACTTAACATAACACGACCAAACCAGCTGCGACCACTATTTCTGCCCTCCCCAGACTCAAGTGAAACACTTTAGTGGAGAGTAGAAAGCAGAACCCGATATTAACGCAGTGTATCTCACAAGAGCCAAAGGTACCCATGCCTAACGCAAACCTATAGAACAAAGACAAATATAGCTTGACTTATACTAACGTCCCGAGATCGCTGCTGTTGCCCTGCCCAGAGCCAAGGAGGGTGGAACGAGGCAAATATTTCCGGCCTTGAAAACCCAAGCCGATAATATTAGTGCACTGTAGGGCGCAGAGATACACCTAGTAGCGGACTATAGGACTAAAGTCATTGCTTCCAAATCATAACTTTACCAAACGTAACCCATCCAAACCTAACGTGCCTCGGCCACTATTTCTGGCCTCCACAGTGTCAAGCGGAACACGCTAGTGGAGAGTAGAACGCAGAAATCCATACAATCGCAGTATGTAGCATTAAAGTCAAAGCTACCCAATCCTAACCCGAACCAACGGAACATTACCAAACTTAGCCTGACTCAAGCAAACGTGCCGCGACCACTATTGCTTGCCTTCCCAGAGCCAAGCTGAAAACAATAGAGCTCTGTGGGGCGCAGAAATCCACATAGTAACGGACCATATCACTAAGGTCAAAGCTATATGACAGAGTGTAACGTGCAGAGGACACTATTGCTGGCCATCCCAGAGCCAAGCTGTAAGCATCAGGGCACTGTATTGAGCAGGAAATCACCTAATAGCAGACTATAGCTCCAAAGTCAATACCATCCTCTCCTAACTAAACCAATCGTAATATGTCCAAACATAGCATAAATCAACCCAAGGTGCCGAGGGCGCTGATGCTACCCTCCCCAGAGACACGCACGACATACTATAGCACAATGGAGTGCAGAAATCTACTGAATGGCAGTCCACAGCACGGAAGACAAAGTTATCCGCAAAAAAGGAGCCTAACACAACCAAACCGAACGTAAACTGACTCATCGTAACGAGCCGACACCTCCCTTGCTGGCCGTGCCAGAGCCAAGCTGAAAGCATTAGAGCATTGCATGTCGCAGGAACCCTCATAATAGCAGAATACGGAACTAAAGTCATAGCAATTCCCTCGTAAGCAAACCAACCGTAACATAACCAAACTTAACATAGCTCAGCCTTACGTGCAGCGACCACTATTGCTGGCCTCCCCGGGGTCAAGTAGAGGATATTAGAGGAGAGTGGAACCCAAAGGTTGATAAAATCGCAGTGTATGTCAGAAAAGTCAAAGCTAGCCAAACCTCACCCGGACCAACAGAACCTACCCGATCGTATCCTAACTCTACCTAACATGCAGAGACCGATATTGCTGCACACCCCAGAGCCGACAAGGACATACAAGAGTACAGTAGAGCGCAGAAACCCACCGAATATCTGTGTGCAGCACAAAAGTTATATCCACCCTAACCAAACGTAGCCTAACCCAACCTAACCGTATGTAACATGACTCGACGTTACGTGCAGAGACCACTATTGCGAGCATTCCCAAAGCCACGCCGAAGATACTAGATTTAGTACTGTAGGGCGCAGGAATCCTCCTAATAGCAGGGCATAGCACTAAAGTCAAAGCTATCCTCTCCTAACCTAACCAATCGTATCATAACCGAAGGTACCATGACTAAACCTCACGTGCAGAGACCGCTATTGCTACCACCCCTGGTCCAGGCAGGACATTGTAGAGCCCAGTAGAGCGCAGAAATCCACCGAATAGCGGTGTACAGTGCAAAAGTTGTAGCTACCCTAACCAAACTTAGCCTAACCCAACTTAAGCTCAATTAACCTGACTGAAGATAACGTGCCGAGGTCGCTATTGATGGCCCTCCCAGAGACAGCTGAAAATTCTGGGGCTCTGTAGGGCGCAGAAATCCACCGTATAGCAGACTAAAGCACTAAAGTCAAAGCAATCCTCTCCTAATGCAATCAATCATTACAGGACCGAGTGTAACGTAACGAAATCTAACGTGCCGCGACCACAGCTGCTGCCCTCCCAAGAGCTAAGCATAGCATATTAGTGGAGAGTAGAACATAGAAATCGATAAAACCGCAGTGTATAACAGAAGAGTCAAAGCTACCCAAACCTAACCCGAACCAACAGAACATAACGAAAGGTAGCCTAACCCAACATAACGTGCAGAGACCACTATTGCTGGCCACCCCATGGTCAAGCAGAGTACAGTAGAGCAATGTAGAGCGTAGAAATCCTCCGAAAAGCGGAGTAAAGCGCAAAAGCCAAAGCCACCACATACAAATCTAACCAATCGTATCATAACTAAATGTATCCCAGCGCAACCTATGGAGCAATGACCACTAATAACGGAGTCCCCAGATTCGGGCAGAACGTAGTAAAGCACAGTAGAGCGCAGAAAGCCACCAAATAGTAGTGCATAGCACAAAAGTCAAAGATATTCTAACGAAACATATCCTATACTACCCAAGCCAACCGTATCATACCTCAACCTAGCATGCTGAGACCATACTTGCTGGCCTCTCCAGAGCCAAGCAGAACACGCTAGAGCACAGTAAAGCGCAGTAATACACCGCTATGCAGTGTGTGGCGCAAAAGTCAAAGAAGTCCTCAACTAACCTCTACAAACCTGGCCGAGCCAAGCGTAACAAAGCTGAACATAACGTGCCGAGAGCAATATTTCTGGCCTCGCCAGAGAAAAGCAGGGCATATTAAAGAAATGTAGGTCGCCGACGTTCACCGAATATCGGTGTATAGCATAAAAGTCAAAGCTACCCTATCCTAACCTTACCAAACGAAACATAGTCAAACGTTTTCTATCCCAAACTAACATGACGGTAACACTATCGTTGGCCACACCCGAAGCAAGCATAACATACAAGAGCACGGTAGATCGCAGAAGCCCGCCGAAAAGCTGTCTATGCCACGAAAGTCAAAGCAATCCACACCTAACCCAAAGCAAACATGACCTAACCAAACGTAGCCTATCACAAACAATCGTGCCGTGAAAACTATTGCTGGACTCCCCGGATTCGAGAAGAGTACTGTGGAGCAACGCTGAGAGTATAAATCCTACGAATAGCGGAGTTTAGCGCTAAAGTCGATGATACACTATCATAACCCAACCAATAGTAGCATTACCAAGCGTATCCGAGCGGAACCTATCGTGCCATGACCACTAATGCTGGCCTTCACAGAGCCAAGCAGAACATACTAGAGCACAATGGTCCGTTGAAGTCCAACGAACAGCAGCGCTTCCACGAAGGTAGAATCTATCCGAACCTAACCCAAACAAACATAACGTAACCAATCGTAGCCTAACTCAACCTAACGGGCCCAGATAAATGTTACTGGCCTCCCCAGAGCCAAGCAGAACATACGATAGCACAGTAGAGCGCAGAAGCTCACCGCACAACAGTACATACCATGAAAGTCAAAGTAATCCTAACCCCACCCAGACAGCATAACCTAACCAAACGTAGCCTGACTCGACCTATTGTACCGAGAGCAAAATTACTGGCCTCCACATCGCCAAGCAGGGCATATTGGAGGTGAGTAGATCGCAGAGGCCCATAGAATGGCAGTGTACAGCATGAATGTCAAACATATCCAGACCAAACCCAAATAAACCTCTCCTAGCCGAGCGTGACATAACTCAACCCAACGTGCCGCCACCAATACTGCTGGACACACAGAGCCAAGCAGAACATTTATGAGGAGAGCAGGGCGCAGAAATCCATTTAGTCGCAGTGTAGAGCGGAAAGGTCAAAGATATACAAACCTAACCCAAACTAACATAACCCAACCTAACCTGGCGAAACTAAGCGTCACGTGCCGCGACCACTATTTCCTTCCTCCACAGGGTCTGGTCTCAAACGTAACCAATCTCAATCGAACGTACCTAGCCCTCAATTATTGGCCTGCGCATCATCAAGCAGGGCATATTAGAGGTGAGTTGAGCGCAGAGGTCCAGGGAATGGCAGTGTATAGCACCAAAGTCAAAAATATCCTAACCAAACCAAAACAAACCTAACCCAGCATAACGTATCGTGCCTCATCCTAACGCGACGCTGCCACCATTTCAAGTCCTCCCAGATCCAAGCAGGGAAAGCTAGATAGAAGTAGAGCGCAGGAATCCACCGAATAGCAGTGTATAGCGCAAAGGTCAGAGCTAGCCTAACCTAATACAGCGTAACCTAACCTAGCCGAACATCATCCAACTCAACCAGACGCTCTGCGGCCGCCACTACTGCCCTCCCGAGAGTAGAGCAGAGTGTAGTAGAGCAATGTAGAGCGCAGATATCCACCGAATTGCAGTATTTAGCGCAGAAGTCAAAGTCACCCTGACCTAACCTAACCAATCTTAGAAATACCTAACGCAGCATAACTCAGACTAACGTGCCGAGACCAATACCACTGGTATCGCGATAGCAAAGCAGAGTATTCCAGAGCACAGTAGATCGCAGATATCCACCGAATAGCAGTGTATAGCACGAAAGTCAAAGCCATCCTAACCAAACTTAGCCAACCCTAACCAACCCAGGCGTAACATAACTCAACCAAACATGCCACCGCCGATATTGCTGGCCTCCCCATAGGCAAGGAGAAGCTAGAAGAGCAATGCAGTGCACTGGCATCGACCGGATAGCAGTGCACAGCACCAAAGTCAAAGCTATACTAACCAAATGTATCCGAACCTATCCAAGCCATCGGTAACATGACTCAACCTTGCGTGACGAAACCACAATTGGTGGCCTCCCCACAGCAAAGCAGAGCATACTAGAGCAGAGTAGAGCGCAGAAATTCAACGTATAGCGGTGTTCAGCACAAAAGTCAGAGCTATCCTCTTCGTACCTAACCTAACGTAGCGTTAGCAAACGTAGCCTAAGCCTTCCTATCGTGCCGAGACCTCTATTGCTGCCCCCGTCAGAGCCGAGCAGAACTGATTAGAGGGGAGCAGAGCGCAGAGGCCCATAGAATCGCAGTGCATAGCACAACAGTCGAAGATACGCCATCCTAACGTAGCCAAACGTAACATAACCGAACGCTCCGGTACTACTCTTTCTTGCCTCCCCATAGCCAAGCAGAATATCATAGAGCACAGCAGAGCGCAGAGGTTCACCGAAAAGCAGTTTATATCATGAAAGTCACAGGAATCCAAACCTAACCCAAAGTAACGTAACCACACCGATCGTAGCCTAATTCAACCTAACGTGCCGAGACTACTATTACTGGCATCCCCAGAGTCGCGCACAGTACAGCAGACCAATGTGGAGCGTAGAAATCCTTCGAACTGCGGTGTATAGCACAAAAGTCAAATCTATCCCGTCCTAACCCGACCAATCGTAGCTCTACCACACGTAGCCAAACACAACATAATGAGTTGAGAGCACTATTCCTGGGCTCCACAGAGACAAGAGGACTGTGACATCGCTCAGAATGGCGCAGAAATCCATAGGGCAACAGTGAGCAACATATAGTTAAAGCTATCCAAACGTAACACAACGTAACCTAACATAACCAAACGTAATATATCTCAGCCTAACGTGCGGCGACCACTACTGCTGGCCTCCCGATAGTCGAACAGAGTATAGTAGAGTAATGTATATCGCAGAAATCCACATAATTGCATTGTGTAGCACAAAAGTAAAGCCACACTGTCCTAAACAAATCAAACGTAACATAATCAAACGCAACCTAACACAGGCTCTCGTGCTGAGACCTATATCGCTGGCATCGCCATGGCCAATCAGAATAAACTAGAGCAAAGCAGAGCGCAGAAATCCACCGAATAGCAGTGTATAGCACAAAGGTCAAATCCATAGTAACCAAACTTAACTTAACCTAACCTAGCCAAGCGTAACATAGCCCAAACAAACCTGCACAACCGCTGTTGCTGGTCTCCCCAGAGGCAGGCAGATGCCAGGAGAGCAGCGCCGTACGCAGAAGTCGACCGGAAAGCAGTCCACAGCACACAGTCAAAGCAATACTGACCAAACCTATCCGAACCTAGCCAAGCCTTGCGATACATAACTCAACTTTGCGTGCCGAGACCACCATTGCTGGCCTCCTCAGAGCCAAGCAGAGTACACCAGAGCACAGTAGACCACAGATCAGCCGCACTGTAGTGTACAGCGGAATAGAAATGATATCCTATCATAACCTGGCCCAGCTTAACGGAACCAAACGTTACCAATCCCAATCTAACGTGTCTAGCCCACTATTGCTGGCATCCCCGACGCCAATGGGTGCATGTTAGAGGTGAGCAGAACGCAGAGGTCCATAGAATGGCAGTGTATGGCACGAAAGTCGAAAATATCCCAATGCAAACCAAACAAACCTAACCTATCCGGACGTAACCTAACGCGACATTACGCGCCGCGGTCACTATTTAAAGCATTCCCAGTGCGCAGCAGAAACTATTGGATCACAGTAGAGCGCAGAAATCAGCCCAATAGCAGTGTAGAGCGGAAAATTCAAGACTACCATCTCTTTACCTAACCAAACGTAACACAACCAAACGTAACATAACCCAACATAAATTGCCGAGACCATTATTGCTGACCCCTAGAGCAAATCAAAATATACTAGAGGTCAGGTGAGCGCAGAAATGCACCGCAACTGATGTGCAAGTCACAGAAGTCACAGCTTTTCTAAACAAGCCTAACCGAACCTAACCAAGCCAGACGTTACATAACTCAACCCAAAGTACGGAGGGCACTATTCCTGGCGTCCACACAGGCAAGAAGAATGTGACAGCGCTCAGAATGGCGCAGAGGTCCATAGGGATAGAGTGAGCAGCATAAAAGTGTAAGCTACCCTATCCTAACCCAACCAAACGTAACATAACCAATCGAAACATAATCTTACCCAACGGTACGTGCCGCGACCATCATTGCTACCCTCCCCAGAGAAAAGCAGATGCTGGTACAGCAATGCAGAGCGCAGATGTCAACCGAATAGCAGTGTGTAGCACAAAAGTCGAAGCCACCGTAACCAAGCTGAACCAAACCAAGCCTATCAAAACGTAGCATAACTGAACCAAACCTGCCATGACCGCTATTCCTTGCCTCCCCAGAGACAAGCAGATGCTAGTAGAGCAATGCATTGCACAGGTATCGACCGAATAGCAGTGTACAGCACAAAAGTCAAAGCTTCCCTAACCAAATATATCCGAAACCTAGCAAAGCTACGCGTAACCTAGCTCAATCGTGCGTGCTGAAACCGCCATTGCTGGACTCCCGAGAGCCAAGCAGAACACACTAGAGCACAGTAGAGCGCAGGAATCTCCCGAAAAGCAGTCTATACCGCAAAAGTCAAAGCAGTTCATACCTAACCTAAGCTAACGTATCCTCACCGAACAGAGCGTAACTCAACCTAATGTGCCGAGACAGCTATTACTAGCCTCCCGAGAGTCGAGCAGGGTGCAACAGAGCAATACAGAGCGTAGAAATGCTTCGATTCGCGGTGTATAGCATAAAAGTCAAAGCTATCCTATCCTCACATGACCAATCCTAACATTACAAATCGTAGCCTAACAAAATTTATCGTGCCATGTCCACTATTTCTGGTCTCCCCAGAGTCGAGCAGTGTTTAGTAGTGCACAGGACAGCGAACAAAGCCACGAAATAGCGATGTACAACACAAAAGTCAAAGATATCCTGACCTAAGCAGACCTAACCTGACCTAACCAAACGATTAATAACTATGCCTATCATGCCGCGACCAGTATTGCTGGCCTCCACAGAGCCAAGCAGAGCATAAGAGGTGAGTGTCGGGCACAGAAATACCTAGAATCGCAGTGTGCAGCAGAAAATTCGAAGCCATCCAAACCTTACCAAAGCTAACATAACATAACCAAACGTATCCCACCTCGACCTAACGTGCCGAGACAAATATTGCTGGCTGCCCCGTCGCCAACCAAGGCATATTAAAGGAGAACAGTGCGCTGACGTCCACAGAATGGCATTGAATATCACGAAAGCCAAAGGTATCTCAACCTAGCCCAAACGAACATAACCTAACAAAACGTAACCTATCTCATCCTAAGGTGCCGCGGCCACTATTTGTGGAATACCCAGAGCAAAGCTGGGAAAATTAAGTAACAGTAGGGCGCAGAATTCCACCGAATAGCAGTGCACACCAAAAAAGTCAAAACTACCCTGGCCTCACATAACCAGGCATAACACAACCAAACATAACGTGACCCAACCCGATAGGGTGAGTTTAATTACGTTCCGTTAGGTTAGGCTAGGTTAGGATTGGTTAGTGTGGCATTGACTTTTGTATTGCACGCTGCTGTTCGGTGAATGTCTGCACTCTACTGTGGTATAATATTATCTGCAGGGCTCTGTGGAGGCAAGAGATGGAGGTCTCATATCCTTAGGTCTAGTTATTCAACGTTTGTTTGAACTTGGATTGGTCAGGTTAGGTACGGATATCTTTGACTTTTCTGCTATAGACTGCCATTTGGCGGCCTTCTGCGTTCAGCTGTGCTCTAGTGTATACTGCTTGGCTCTCCGTAGGCCAGCAATAGTGGTCTCGGCATGTTAGGTTCAGTTATGCAACGTTCGGTTGTGTTGCGTATGGCTCTGTTAGGATGGGGTAGCTTCGACTTTCGTACCATACACTGCTATACGGTCGATTTATGTGCCCCGCTGTGGCCCAATATGTTGCGCTTGGCTGTGGAGAGGCCAGCAATAGTGGTCTCGGCGCGTTTGTTTGGGATAGGTTACGTTTGGCCTGGCTAGCTTAGGTCAGGATTGGTTAAGGTAGCAGTGACTTCTGTGCTATACACTACCATTCGGTCGATTTCTGCGCTCTGCATTGCTCGAATAGCCTCTGCTTTTCTGTCGGGTGGCCAGCAATGGTGGTCATGGCACATTAGTGTTTTAGGTTGCGTTTGGTTAGATCTAGTTTGGTTAAGTTCTGTTGGTATGGCTTTGCCTTTGTGCTTTGCAGCGCCACTCGGTCGTTATCTGCGCCTTGCACTGCACTACTAGCATCTGCTTGTCTCTGGGAAGGCCACCAGTAGCGGTCGTGTCACGTTTGGCTGAGTTATGTTACGTGCGGTTAGGTTGAGTTAGATAACGTTTGGTTAGGTCAGGTTGGGCCATGTTTGGTTAGTGTAGCTGTAACTCTCATGCTATACACGGTTATGCGGTAGATTCCTGCCCTCCACTGTGCTCTACTCTAATCTGCTAGTCCCTGAGTAGGCCAGCAAGTGTGGTCGCGGCACGTTACGTTGATCTTGCAGCGGCTGGCTATGTTATGTTACTTTGGGTTACGTTTGGATATCATTCACTCTTCTGCTGTACACTGCGGTCCTATGGATTTCTGAGCCCTACTCTCCTCTAATATTTTCTGTTTGGCTCTGTGGAGAGCCGCACTGAGTGGTGGCGGCACGTTAGGCTCAGTTAGAGTACGTTTCCTTGGGTTACGTTAGCTTGGGTTGGTTTCGGATAGCTTTGTCTTTCGTGTTGTCCAGTGTTATTCAGTGGCATACTGCGCTCTACATTGCTGTGCTATACTCTGCTCGATTGTGGGGATGACAGTAATAGTGGTCGCAGGACGTCATTTTGTGCTATGTTTCGTTCGGTTAAGTCACGATTTGTTAGGTTAGGAAAGGATGGCTTTTACTTCTGTGCTTTACACTGCTGTCCGGTGGGTTCCTACGCTCTTCATAGATCTACTATACCATGCTCGACTCCAGGGAGGCCAGCAATAGCGGTCGTGGCACGATATGGTGAGTTAGGTCACGTCTGGTTAGGTCAGGCTGGATTAGGTTTTGTTAGGATGGCTTCGTCTTTTGTGTTATACACTGTTGTTCGGTGGATTTCAGCGCTTTACTGAGCTCTAATATGTTCTGCTTGGCACCGTGCAGGCCAGCAATAGAGGTCTTGGCTCGCTAGGATTAGTTATTCCACGTTTGGTTAGGTTAGGTTAGGAAAAATTGGGTTAGTATATCTTTGACTTTTGTGCTATACACAGCTATTTAGTGGCTCCCTGCGCTCTACTGTGCTCTAGTGTATACAGCAAGGCTCTTTCGAGGAAAGAGATATTGGTCTCGGCATTTTAGGTTATGTTAGGTTGCGTATGGTTATATTACATTTGTATATGTTGTGCTAGGGTAGCTTCGACCTTCCTGCTATACACTGCGATTCCATAGATTTTTGCGCTCTATTCTCCTCTATTATGTTCTGCTCGGCACTGTGGATGCCAGGAGTCCTGGTCTCGGCACGTTGGTCTGAGTTATGTTGCGTTTGGTAAGGTTAGGATAGGATAGCTTTGACTTTTGCGCAGTACACGGCTATTCGGTGGAGTTCTGCGCTCTACTGTGACCTAATGCTCCCGCCTTGCTCTGGGAATTCCAGAAATGGTGGCCGTGCCCCGTTAGGTCCAGATAGGCTACGTTTGGTTAGGTTCTGTTTGTTTGGGTTAGTTTGGGATATCATCACTTTCGTGCTATGCATTGCCATCCTATGGACCTGAGAGCTCTATTCTCCACTAATATTCCTTGCTTGGCAACGGGGATGCCGGCAATAGTTGAATCGGTGCGTTAAATTCTGATAGGATACACTTCGTTAGGTCATGGTATCCATGGCCCACTTCTATTCAGTGGATTTCTGCGCTCTACTGCGATCTAATAGTCCATGCGTTGATCTGGGAATGCTTGAAGTGGTGGCCGCGACGTGTTGGGTTGAGTAAGGTTGCGCTTGGTTAGGAGCGGTTTATTTGGGTTTAGTCTGTATATGATTGACATTCGTGCTGTGCACTTCCATTCTATGGACCTCTGCGCTCTATTCACCTCTAATATGCCCTGCTCGGCGATGGGGTGGCCAGCAATTTTGGGTTAGGAACGTTAGGTTGGGATAGGTTGCGTTTGATTAGGTCATGTTGGGACATGTTATGCTCTAGTACGCACTAGTTGTCTCTGGGGTGGGCTGCAATATCGGCCTCGTCACGTTAACTTCAGTACGATTACGTTAGGCAAAGTTATGATGCGATAGCTTTGACTTTTATGCTATACACTGGTCTTCGGTGGACTTCTGCTCTCCACATTGCTCTAATATGCTGTGCTTGGCTCTGTGGAAGCAAGCAATGGTGGCCTCGGCGCCCAAGATTGAGCGAAGCTGCGTCCTGTCCTGTTAGGTCGGGCTGTGTTAGGATAGCGTAGCTATGACTATTGTGCTATGCACTCCGATTCTATAGACTCTTGCGCTTTACTCTCCTCCAATCTGTTCTGCTTGGCTCTGAGGGGGCAGCAGTAGTGGTCTCGGCACGTTAGTCTGAGTTAGGATGCGTTCGGTTAAGCTACGTTTGGCATGGTTAGGATAACATAGCTTAAACTTCTGTGCTATTCTCTGCCAATCGGTGGACTTCTGCTCTGTACATTGCTCTACTACACTCTGCCTGACTCTCGGGTGTCCATGCATGGTGGTGGCGGTACGATACGTTAAGATAGAATACGTTGCGTTAGGTTGGGTTACGCTGCGTTAGATTAAGGTAGCTTTGACTTTTGTCCTGCACACTGCATTTCTATGGACCTCTGCTCTGTACTGTGCGCTATCACAATCTGCTTTTTTCTGTGGACGCCAGGAATGGTGGACGCGGCCTGTTATTTTGAGTCACGTTCAGATTGTTTAGACTAGGTTTGGTCAGGCTTTTTAAGGATTGCCTTGGCTCATGTGCTGCACACTACCACTCGGTTGATTTCATCGTCCTACATTGCTCTGCTATACTCTGATTGGCTCTCGCGATGCCAGAAATAGAGGTCGTACCACCACAGCTTGTGTTACGTTACGTTCGGTTATGTTATGTTTGGTTAGGGAAGGAAAGGATATCTTCGGCTTTTGCGCTGTACACTGCTATTCGGCGGTTTCCTACGCTCTTCGTTGCTCTACTATACTCCGCTCGACACTGGAGAGACCAGCAATAACGGGAGTGGCACGATAATTTGTGATATGTTCCGTTCGATTAGATTAGGTTAGTTTACGTTTGGTTAGGATGGCATTGCCTTTTGTGTTATACACTGCTTTTCGGAGACTTCAGCGACCTGCTTTCATCTAATATGTTCTGCTTGGCTCTGTGGAGGCCAGCCATACAGTCCATGGCACGTTAGGCTTACATATTCTAAGCTTGTTTAGGTTAGGTTAGGTAGGGTTAGGTTAGGATTTCTTTGACTTTTTCGATATTCGCTGCTATTTGAAGGCCTTCTGCTCACAACCCGGCTCCAGTATGTTCTGCTTGGCTCTGGGGAGGCCAGAGATGGTGGTCTCGTCACGTTATGTTAGGTTAGGTTGCGTTGTGCTATATTACGTTTGGAGATGTCAGGATCGGATAGATTCGTCTTTTGTGCTATACACTGTTATTCGGTGGATTCCTGCGCTATAAATTGCAGCACTATACTCTGCTAGTCCCTCTGGAGGCCAGCAACACTGGCCGCGGCTCGTCACGTTGGGCTTTTCTACGTTAGGTTAGGTTATGTTAGTTCGTGTTAGGTATGGATATCTTTGATTTTACAGCTTTACACTGCGATTCTATTCATTTCTACGCCCTACTCTCCTCTAATATGTTCTGCTTTGCTCTGGGGATGCCAGCAAAGGAGGTCTCGGCTCGTTTGGTTCAGTTACTCTACGCTTCGTTGGGTTAGGCTGAGTCTAGTTAGTTTATGGTGTCTTCGACTTTTGTGTTATACACTGCTGCACGGTCGACATCTACGCTTTACTGTGACCTAATCTGATCTGCTTTTCCCTGGGGTGGAAGGCAATAGCGGTCGTGGCTCGTTTGGCTGAGTTATGTTTTGTGTGGTTAGGTTAGGTTAGGTTAAGTTTGGTTAGGATGGCATTGACTTCTGTGCCATACACCGCTATACGATGAATTTCTGCTCTCTACTGTGCTCTAATGCTCCCTACT
>NW_016916798.1:1087-2746 GCF_001483705.2 Eufriesea mexicana | reverse complement strand
GGGGGCAGCAGTAGTGGTCTCGGCACGTTAGTCTGAGTTAGGATGCGTTCGGTTAAGCTACGTTTGGCATGGTTAGGATAACATAGCTTAAACTTCTGTGCTATTCTCTGCCAATCGGTGGACTTCTGCTCTGTACATTGCTCTACTACACTCTGCCTGACTCTCGGGTGTCCATGCATGGTGGTGGCGGTACGATACGTTAAGATAGAATACGTTGCGTTAGGTTGGGTTACGCTGCGTTAGATTAAGGTAGCTTTGACTTTTGTCCTGCACACTGCATTTCTATGGACCTCTGCTCTGTACTGTGCGCTATCACAATCTGCTTTTTTCTGTGGACGCCAGGAATGGTGGACGCGGCCTGTTATTTTGAGTCACGTTCAGATTGTTTAGACTAGGTTTGGTCAGGCTTTTTAAGGATTGCCTTGGCTCATGTGCTGCACACTACCACTCGGTTGATTTCATCGTCCTACATTGCTCTGCTATACTCTGATTGGCTCTCGCGATGCCAGAAATAGAGGTCGTACCACCACAGCTTGTGTTACGTTACGTTCGGTTATGTTATGTTTGGTTAGGGAAGGAAAGGATATCTTCGGCTTTTGCGCTGTACACTGCTATTCGGCGGTTTCCTACGCTCTTCGTTGCTCTACTATACTCCGCTCGACACTGGAGAGACCAGCAATAACGGGAGTGGCACGATAATTTGTGATATGTTCCGTTCGATTAGATTAGGTTAGTTTACGTTTGGTTAGGATGGCATTGCCTTTTGTGTTATACACTGCTTTTCGGAGACTTCAGCGACCTGCTTTCATCTAATATGTTCTGCTTGGCTCTGTGGAGGCCAGCCATACAGTCCATGGCACGTTAGGCTTACATATTCTAAGCTTGTTTAGGTTAGGTTAGGTAGGGTTAGGTTAGGATTTCTTTGACTTTTTCGATATTCGCTGCTATTTGAAGGCCTTCTGCTCACAACCCGGCTCCAGTATGTTCTGCTTGGCTCTGGGGAGGCCAGAGATGGTGGTCTCGTCACGTTATGTTAGGTTAGGTTGCGTTGTGCTATATTACGTTTGGAGATGTCAGGATCGGATAGATTCGTCTTTTGTGCTATACACTGTTATTCGGTGGATTCCTGCGCTATAAATTGCAGCACTATACTCTGCTAGTCCCTCTGGAGGCCAGCAACACTGGCCGCGGCTCGTCACGTTGGGCTTTTCTACGTTAGGTTAGGTTATGTTAGTTCGTGTTAGGTATGGATATCTTTGATTTTACAGCTTTACACTGCGATTCTATTCATTTCTACGCCCTACTCTCCTCTAATATGTTCTGCTTTGCTCTGGGGATGCCAGCAAAGGAGGTCTCGGCTCGTTTGGTTCAGTTACTCTACGCTTCGTTGGGTTAGGCTGAGTCTAGTTAGTTTATGGTGTCTTCGACTTTTGTGTTATACACTGCTGCACGGTCGACATCTACGCTTTACTGTGACCTAATCTGATCTGCTTTTCCCTGGGGTGGAAGGCAATAGCGGTCGTGGCTCGTTTGGCTGAGTTATGTTTTGTGTGGTTAGGTTAGGTTAGGTTAAGTTTGGTTAGGATGGCATTGACTTCTGTGCCATACACCGCTATACGATGAATTTCTGCTCTCTACTGTGCTCTAATGCTCCCTACT
>NW_016916798.1:0-828 GCF_001483705.2 Eufriesea mexicana | reverse complement strand
AGGTTAGGATTTATTTGACTTTCGTGCTATACACTGTCACTCTATGCACCTCTGCGCTCTACTCTCCTCTAGTATGCATTCCTTGGCTGTGGGAAGGGCGGCTATTGTGGGCTAGGTACGTTAGGTTGGGATTGGTTACGTTTCATAATGTTTGGTTAGGACAGATTAGAATAGGATGCCTCTTACTTTTTTGCTGTGCACCGCTATTCGGGCGATTTCAGCGTCGAACATTGCACTGCTATAGTCTGCATGGCTCTCGCGAGGCCAGCAGTTGCATTCGCGGCATGCCAGTTTGGTTTACCTTACGTCTGCTTATATTAAGTTTGTTTAGGTTATGATAGAATAGCTTCGACTTTTGTGCTACAAACTGCTGTTCGGGGGATTAGTGCGCTCTTCTTTGCGGTAATATGCTCTGCTTGGCGCTGGAGAGGCCGGCAATGATGATTTCGGAACGTTAGGTTGAGTTAGGTTACGTTCGGTTAGGTTACGCTTGGTCAAGTTAGGATAGGGTAGCTTCGACTACTTTGCTGTTCACTGCGACTCAATGGATTTCTGCGCTCTATTATCCTGTGATATGTTCTGTTTTGCTCTGTGGCTGCAGTCATTGTGGTCTCGGCACGTTAGTGTGAGTTAGGTTACGTTTGGTTACGTTACGCTTGGTCAAGTTAGGATAGGATAGCTTTGACTTTTGTGCTGTACACTGCTTTTCGGAGGGTTTCTGCGCTCTTCGTTGCTGTACTGTACTCTACCCGTATCTGGGGAAGCCAGCAATAGTGGTTGCGGCACGTTAGGTTTATTTATTCTACGTTTGGTTAGTTTAGGTTACGT
>NW_016916797.1:0-223 GCF_001483705.2 Eufriesea mexicana | reverse complement strand
ATTGAAGGCGTAAGGCGGCCTATTCACCAAGCTATAACAGATTATAGGTTTTGAATAGACATATTCTCTGGCAAGTAAATAGCTGTACTTGCCATTGGAATGAAGGCGTTAGACGATCTATTCACCAAGATATTGCAGGTTATAGGTTCTGGCTAGAGATATTCACTGGAAACTAGGTGGCTGTACTTGCCATTGGATTGAAGGCGTTAGGCGATGTATTCAC
>NW_016916796.1:0-858 GCF_001483705.2 Eufriesea mexicana | reverse complement strand
TAGAAGCCCACCGAATAGCGGTGTACAGCACAAAAGTCAAAGCTGCCATAATCCTAACAACCAGTTGTGACATAACGAAACGTAGCCTAACAAAGCATGCCGTGCCACGGGCTTCCTCAGATTTTAGCAGAGCATATTAGAGCACGGTAGATCTCAGAAAGCAACCTGGTGGCAATGTACACCACATAAGTGAGAGATATCCTAAACAAACGAAACCTAACACAACGGAACCAAACGTAGAATAAATATACCTAGCAAGCCGATGCCACTATTGCTAGCATAAACAGAGCCAAGCAGAGTACATTATATCCCAGTAGAGCGGGGGATCCCACCGAAGAGCAGTGTATAGCGCAAAGGTCAAAGATATTCTCTACTAGCCAACCGAACGTAACATTACCTTACGCAACATAACTCTGCCTAAAGTGACTACAACACTATTGTTGAGCTCCACATAGCCAAGCGGAGAGTATCAGATAACAGAAGAGCGCAGAAATCCGCCGGATAGCCGTGTATGCCAGAAAAGTCAAAGTCATCCTAACCAAACCAGGCCTAACGTAGACTTGCTAAACCTAGAATAACTAAACCTAACGAGCAGAGACCTCTATTGCTGGCCGCGCCTGAGCCAAGCAGAACATATTAGACAACAGTAGGGAGCAGGAGTCACCGAATAGCAGTGTATAGCTCGAAAGTGAAAGCTATCATGTCGAAACATATCCAAACATTATCTAACCAAGCATAGCGCAGAAATCCACCGAATTTCAGTGTATAGCACAAAAGCGAAGCTACCCTGTCGTGACCTAGACAAACGCATCATAACCAAACGCAACCTAACATAGATTAACGTGCCGAGACCAACAC
>NW_016916795.1:0-616 GCF_001483705.2 Eufriesea mexicana | reverse complement strand
GCTATAACAGGTTATAGATTTTGAATAGACCTATTCTCTGGCAAGTAGATGGCTGTACTTGCCATTGGTTGAAGGCGTTAGGCGACCTATTCAGCAGGCTATAACAGATTATAGGTTTTGAGTATACCTATTCTCTGGCAAGTAGATGGCTGTACTTGCCCTTGGATTGAAGGCGTTAAGCGATATACTCACCAAGTTATAACAGGATATAGATATTGAATAGATCTATTCTCTGGCAAGTAGATGGCTGTACTTGCCATTGGGCTGAGGGCGTTCGGCCATCTGTTCACCACGATATAACAGGATATAGATTTTGAATATACCTATTCTCTGGCAAGTAGATGGCTGTACTTGCCATTGAATTGGAGGCGTTAGACGATCTATTCACCAAGGTATAAGACGTTATAGACCTTGAATAGACCTATTCCCTGGCAACCAGGTGGTTGTACATGCCATTGGATTGAAGGCGTTAGACGATCTATTCACCAAGATATTACAGGTTATAGGTTCTGACTAGACATATACTCTGGAAACTAGGTGGCTGTACTTGTGTTTGGATTGGTGGCGGTGGGCGATCTACTCACCAAGCTATAACAGACAATAGATTTTGAATAGA
>NW_016916794.1:0-945 GCF_001483705.2 Eufriesea mexicana | reverse complement strand
CCGCACGTTAGGTTTAGTTAGGTTACGATTGGTTGTGTTAGGATTGGTTAGGTTAGGAGGGGACAGCTTTGACTTCAGTGATATAGTCTGCTATTAGGTGAAATTCTACGACCTACGTAGCCCGCAAATCTTCAACTTGGCTCTGGGAAGGCAAGCAATACTCGACGCGGCACGATAGCTTGGGATTTAGGTTACGTTTGGTTATGTTACGTGTGGTTATGTTAGGGGAGGATAGGTTCGACTTTAGCGCTATAGTCTGCTGCTAGGTCGATTTCTGCGCCCTACAGTGCTATTACATGTACAGCTAGACCCTGTGAAGGCCAGCAATAGTGCTCCCGGCTCGTTACGTTGAGTCACGTTACGTTCGGTCAGATTAGGTTTGGCTCACCTTCGTACGGGTGGCTGTACCTTTTGTGCTGTGCACTGCTATTCGGGGGCTTCTCCGATCTACTGTGCACTAGTGTGTCCTGTTTGGTACTGGGCAGGGCATCAATGGCTGTCCTGGGACGTTAGGTTGAGTTAAGGTATGTACGGTAATATTCTGTTGGTTTGCGTTAGGTTTGGGTAGCTTCGACTTTTCTGATATGCACTGCGATCCTTCGGATTTCTGCATTCTACCTGCACTAGTGTGCCCTGCTTGGCTCTGGGCAGACCAGCAATTGCGGTCGCGACGCGTTAAGTTGGCTTATGTTACGTTTGGATATGTTACGTTTGGTTAGGTTAGGTGAGGGTTGCTTTGAGTTTAGCGCTATAGTCTGCTATTAGGTGAATTCTTGCGACCTAGATTGCTCTTATGTTGTCACCTTGGCTCTGAAAATGCCAGAAATGGTTGTCTCTGCACGTTATGTTGAGACAGGTGACGTACGGTTATGTTGGGTTAGCCTAAGTTTGGTAATGGTAGCTTTTACTTTTGTGATGTGGATTGATATTCGGAAGACTTCTGCG
>NW_016916793.1:0-1631 GCF_001483705.2 Eufriesea mexicana | reverse complement strand
AGTTTAATTTTATTGTCCTTTTCTACTAGTATCGTGGTGAGCTTACTTTCTTGCGTAAACAAGGAGGAAGGATTACATTTGCCAGCTATAACCATTGCAGTGCTATAGAATCTGGCTGGAAAGTTCAATTTTATTGTCATTTTCGACTAATATCGTGGTGGGTTAACTTTCTTGCATAAATCAGGAGGAAGGATCCGATTGGCGTGCTATTGGCGTTGCAATGCCGAAGAATCTGGCTGGAAAAATCATTTTAGTGACATTTACGACCAATATGGTGGTGAGCTAATTTTCTTCCATAAATCAGGAGGAAAGATTCTGTTGGCATGCAACAAGCATTGCAATGCTATAGAATCTTGCTGGAAAATTCAATTTTATTGACATTTTCGACTAATATGTTGGTGGGATATCTTTCCTGCATAAACATGGAAGAAAGTTTCTATTGACGAGCTATAGTCACCGCAATGCTATAGAATCTGGATGGAAAATTCAATTTTATTGACATTTTCGGCTAATATCGTGGTGAGCCAACTTTCTTGCATAAACAAGGGGGAAAGATTATATCGGCAAGCTATAACCATTGCAATACTGCAGAATCTGCCTGGAAAGTTCAATTTTATTGGCATTTTCGACTAATATCGTGGTGACCTTACTTTCTTGCATAAACAAGGAGGAAAGATTCTATTGGCATGCTATAGGCATTGCAACGCTATAGAATCCGGCTGGAAAGTGCAATTTTATTGACATTTACGACTAATATGGTGGTGAGCTAACTTTCTTGCATAAGTAAGGAGGGAAGATCTTTTTGGCGTGCTATAGTCATTGCAATGCTGCAGAATCGGGCTGGAAAGTTCAATTTTATTGACATTTTGGATTAATATCGTGGTGAGCTACCTTCCTGACATAAGAATGGAGGAAAGATTATATTGGCGTGCTATAGGCATTGCAATGCAAGAGAATCTTGCTGGAAAATTCAATTTCATTGACATTTTCGTAATATTGTGCTGAGCCAACTTCCTTGTATAAGTAAGGAGGGAAGATACTATTGGCGTGCTATTGCCATTGCAATGCTACAGAATCTGGATGGAAAGTTCAATTTCATTGTCCTTCTCTACTAGTATCGTGGTGAGCTTACTTTCTTGCATAAACAAGGAGGAAGGATTATATTGGCACGCTATAACCATTGCAATGCCTCAGAATCTGGCTGGAAAAATCATTTTGTTGACATTTACGACTAATATGGTGGTGAGCATACTATCTTCCATAAATCAGGAGGAAAGACTTTGTTGGCATGCTACAGGCATTGCAATGCTATAGAATCCTGTTGGAAAATTCAATTTTATTGACATTTTCTGCCAATATCGTGGCGAGCCAACTTTCTTGCATAAACAAGGAGGAAAGATTCTTTTGGCGTGCTATAACCATTGCAATGATATGGCATGTGCCTGGCAGATTCAATTTTATTGACATTTTCGACTAATATCGTGGTTAGCTATCCCTCTTGCGTAAATATGGAGGAAAGATACTATTGGTGTGCTATTGCCATTGCAATGCCAAAGAATCTGTGTGGTAAAATCAATTTTATTGACATTTTCGATTAATATCGTGGTGAGCTAGCTTCCTGGCATAAGTAT
>NW_016916792.1:0-756 GCF_001483705.2 Eufriesea mexicana | reverse complement strand
AGTAAGGATAGACATCTACTTACCAGAGAACAGATCCATTCAGAATCTGCAGCCTGTTATAGCCTGGGGAATAGATCATCTAACGCCTACATTCCAGTGGTAAGTAAAGCCATCTGCTTATCAGAGAACAGATCCATTCAGAATCTATAGCCTGTTATAGCTTGGTGAATAGATCATCTAACGCCTAGAGTCCAGTATTAAGTTTAGCCATCCACGTACCAGAGAACAGATTCATTCAGAATCTATTGCCTGTTATAGCTTGGTGAATAGATCATCTAACGCCTAGAGTCCAGCATTAAGTATAGCCATCCACGTACCAGAGAACAGATTCATTCAGAATCTATTGCCTGTTATAGCTTGGTGAATAGACCATCTAACGCCTTCAGTCCAGTGGTAAGTATAGTCATCTACTTACCAGAGAGCTGATCGATTCAGAATCTATAGCCTGTTATAGCTTGGTGAGTAGATCATCTAACGCCTACAGTCCATTGGTAAGTATAGCCACATACTTACCAGAGAACAGATCCATTCAGAATCTATAGCCTGTTATAGCTTGGTGAGTAGATCATCTAACGCCTACAGACCAGTGGTAAGTATAGCCATCCACGTACCAGAGAACAGATTCATTCAGAATCTATTGCCTGTTATAGCTTGGTGAATAGATCATCTAACGACTACAGTCCAGAGGTAGGAATAGCTGTCTACTTACCAGAGAACAGATCCATTCAGAATCTATAGCCTGTTATAGCTTGGTGA
>NW_016916791.1:19967-21097 GCF_001483705.2 Eufriesea mexicana | reverse complement strand
TGTTGGGTTTTGCAAAGTTAGGATAAGCTACTATGACTTTTGTACTATACACTGCTATGCGGTAGATTTCTGCGCTCTACTTTGCGTCAATATGTTCTGCTTGTCTTTGGGGTTGCCAGTGACAGTGGTATCGGCACATCAGTTTGAGTTAGGTTCCGTTTCGATAGGTTAGGTTAGGAGCGCACCGTCAGGACTTCCTTGACTTCTGTTATATACAATGTTACTCGGTGGACTTCTGCGCTCTACATTGCTCTTGCTATGCTCTGCGCGGCTCTGGGAAGGCGAGCATTAGATGTCGTGGCACGTTAGCTTGTGCTAGGTCAGGTTTGGCTTGGATTGGTTAGGCTAATTTTGATTAGGGCAGCTTCGACTTTCGTGCTATACACTGCTATCCGGTGGACTACTGCGATCTGCTTTCCTCTACAGTATTCCGCTTGCCTCCGGAGACGCCATCAGCAGTGGTCGCGGCATGCTATGTTGAGTTACGCTACGTTTTGTTATGTTAGGTTAGGTCAGGTTAGGTTATGGTATATTCGGCTTTTGTGCCTTTCACTACAATGTGGTGGATTTCTGCGCACTAGTCCGCCCTAGTGCATGCGGCTTGCCCCCGTGGAGGCCAGCAATAGTGGCATCGTCATGCTAGGTAGAGTTAGGTTCAGCTTGGTTATATTACGTTTGGCCTTTTTAGCATAAGCTACGTCAACTTTTGTGCTATACGCTGCTATTAGGTGAATTTCTTCGCTCTAATGTGCTGTAGCATGCGCTGCTGGGCTCTACGGAGACCACCAACAGCGGCCGTGCAGCGTCATATTTAGTTAGGCTGCGATTGGTTATGTTATGTTTGGCTAGGTTAGGGTAGGCTACTCTGACTTTTGTGTTGTACACTGCAGTGCGGCGGATATTTGCGCTATACTGAGCTCCAATATTTTCGGCTTGGTTCTTGGGAGACCAGCAATGGTGCCCTCCGTACGTTACGTAGTGTTATGTTATCTTTAGCAAGGTTAGGCTAGTTTCAGCTCGGTCAGGTTATACTTGACTTTCGTGCCATACACTCCTATTCGGTGGATTTCTGCGATCTGGTGTGCTCTAATATACTCTGCATGGCCCTGAGAATGTCTGCAATATCGGCC
>NW_016916791.1:3750-19229 GCF_001483705.2 Eufriesea mexicana | reverse complement strand
ATGCTCCGTTCGGTTATGTTACGTTCGGTGAGGTAAGGAGAGGATAGCTTAGACTTCTGCGCTATACACTGCCATACTCAGAATTCTGCGGTCTGCTGTGTACTATTATTTTTTGCTTCGCTCTGGAGAGGACAGGAATAGTGGTCTCGTCATATTAGGTTGAGATAAGTTACGTCTGCATATGTTAGGTTTGGCTGGGTTGGGGAGGCTACAATGACTTTTGTGCTATACACTGCTATTCGTTGGACTTCGGCGCTCCAATGTGCTCTAATATGCTCTGCTCTTCTCTGGGGTTGGCAGTAATAGTGGTCTCCGCGCATTAGGTTGTGAAAGGTTACGTATATTCGCCTTACGTATGGCAAGGTTTGGATACGATAGCCTTGACTTTTGTTCAATATACTGGTATTCGGTGGCTTTCGGCGCTCTACATTGCCCGAGTATGTTCTTCTCGGCTCTGCGGATTCCAACAGTGGCATCGGCGCGCTGGTTCGAGTTTAGCTACGTTCGCTGATGTTACGTTTTGATAGCTTAGGATAGAAGAGCTTAGACTTTTGCGGCGTACACTACTAGTCGGTGGATCTCTGCGCTCTACTGTGCCCTAGTATGTTCTGCTTGGTTCTGTGGTGGCCAGTAATGGTAGTCCCGACACGCTACGTTGAGTTATGCTACGTTAGGTCAGGTTGGCTTACCTCCGACTTTTGTGCTATGTACTGCTATTCGGTGGATTACGACGATCTACAATGCTCTACTATACTCTGACCGACTCCGGGGTTGTGAGGAATGGCCGCCGCGGCACGACAGATTTGGATATGTTACGATTGGTTGGGTAAGGTTGGGCTAAGTTTGATAAGTGTAGCTTCTTCTTACCTGCTGTACAATGACATTCGATATATCTCTGTAATCTACTCTGCCCTACTAAATTCTGCTTTGCCCTGGGGTGGCCAGGATCAGTTGTCGCGGCACGTTGCATTGAGCTATGCTACGCTTGGTTGAGTCGGGTTAGGATAGATTAAGCTAGGATGCCTTCGGCTTTTGTGATATTCACTGCAATGTGATCGGCTTCTGCGCTCTACCATGCTCTAGTACATTCTGCTTGTCTCTGTGGGTGCCTGCAATAGTGGTTTCTTCACGTAAGGATGAGTTACGTTACGTTTGGTGATGTTACGCTTGGCTAGGTTAGGATAGGAAACTCTCCCTTTGTGCTATGCACCGCTATACGGTGGTATCTGCGCCATCATGTGCCATAATATGCTCTGCTTGGCTCTGGGGTGCCTGTAATATTGGTTTCGGCACTTGAGTTTGAGTAATGTTACGTACCGCTGGGCTAGTTTAGGATGGTTAGGTTAGGGTACCTACGACTTTTGTGCACTACTCTTGAGGTTAGGAAACGATAGTTTCGACTTTTGTGCTCTACGCAGCCATCCGCGGATATCAGCGCGCGACTGTTCCCCAATATTTTCTGCCTGGCTCTGGCGATGCCAGCAATAGTGGCCTCGGCACGTTAGGTTGGTGTATGTTACGTTTGGTCTGGTAAGGTTGTGCCAAGCTCGGTCAGGTTATCTCTGACTTTTGTGCTATACATTGCTATTCGCGGGACTTCTGCGCTCGGCTGTGCTCTACTATCTTCTGCTTGGTACTGTGGAGGCCAGCAATAATGGTCGCCACATGTTATGTTGAGTTGGGCTACGTTTGATTGGATTATAATGGGATATGTTTCGTCAGGGTGTCTTCGACTTTCGGGATATACACTATTAATCGGTGGAATACTGTGATCTACTGTAATCCACTACATTCTGCTTTGCTCCTGGGAGGCCAGGAACGGTGGTTGCGGCACGTCATGTTGGGCTATGCTGTGTTTGGATAGGTTCGGTTAGGTCAGGTTAGGACAGTGTGGGGCCGCGCTGAATGTCGAACGAGACGGACGCGTTCACGATGCTCCTACTATTGGTAGGTATTTTCGGCAGAAAATTGCGTTTTCTGGCGAGTGCCATTCTGTGCGTGTGGTGCGTGTGGTGCGTGGGTGCACGTGGCCGAAGACTCGCGTCGCGGAGTGTGTCGTGGTGCCGATTAAAATTGAATTTGTTTGCAAGTTTTTTTCCCTTGTCTTATTCGTGGCATCAACGAAGTTGTGGACACCGCTACGCCGCAGGTAGGCGAGGGACGGTGCCAATTGTCTGCCGCGGGGCCGCGCATATGCCCAGCGATGGATACCTGCGCCGAGGGTCACACCACAATGCAAGCGGCGGAGCAGGGGCTTGCAACCCGTACAGTGGTAAACATCCCAGGGAAGCCGGACAATTTACCGAGGAGTGAAGGTAAGGTCATTGTTAGTGGTGTCAACGCGGCTCCAGTGGAACTTCTCTCGTCGAAGGACAGGGCTACTAGCCCTATTGCAGGTGCTACGAGGCGCGTGACTCGTAGCACCGCATTGCGCAAGGCGCTGCCGGCGGACATCGAGGGGGAGTGCTCCGCGTTCGAAGGTGCCGTCAGCGTCACGGGCGGCGGCGAAACGTCGTCTTCGTGTGTATCCTCCGCGAAGACGGCGAAGCGGCCGCGGAGGTCGGTGTTGGATGAATATGACCCATTCGAAGGTTTGGATGGTATTGATCTCGCCCCGAATCCCACGATCATAAGCCGGGCGAAGGCGACCCTCCACACACGGGTGGAGCACGCCAGAGTGCACCGTCCGCTGTCTGTTGTGGAACTGTCTGCCATCATATAAGAGAATTGCGCGAGGATAGAGACGATGGCAGACAAGAGCAAAAACCTGCACGGCCCATACGTTCGCGCCTTCCGTATGTACGCCACGGTGGTGGATTCGGCCGGCTGGGAGAAGAGTCTCCAAGTAACAGCCGGCCGTGCACAGGAGGCGATGGCGGAGAGGGTCCGCGTGCTGATGGCGGAGATCGCCGGTCTGCGGATGAAGGACGTCTCCCAGCAGGCGGTTATAGCTGACTTGCGGGAGAACGATGACTCCCAGTAGGCGGTGATCGCCTCCTTGCGTTCGGAGCTGGATCATGAGCGGAGGCGGGTAATCGTCGACCCCGCGCCCGCTCGATATGTGCGTGCGTCCGCGGGCGCCGGAGCAGCGGCACCAGCGCCCGAGTTCGGTATGGAGGCTGCCTTCGCGGCACTCAGTCCCCGAATCGACGAAAAGTTCGAGGAGCTCGTGCGTACGCTCCACGTGGCGACCGGGCGGGATGCGCCCGCCCCAGCGCCGGAGCAAGCGAGCTCTAACGCCGGCCTGCGCGCGCGGCCGGTACTGGTGGCCTCGGCGGGCTCTATCGCGGGCGCTGCCCGTGGCGGGGCCGCTGACGCCCAGGCGAAGGACCCGGTCACGGCCCCGGTCGTAGCCGGGAAGGACGTAGAGGCCAGCTGGTCTCTCGTCATCGGTAGGCGTGAGAAGCGAGCGCAGCGGCAGGCGGCCGCTGCCCCGCAACTGCCCGCAAGGGTGCCCATGAGTGCGCCGAAGGGAGCCATCGGTAAGACGGGGCGCCGCTCCTCGGGGATGAGATCCGCCCGCGCGCCACCCGCCACCGCCGCGAAGACCGGAACGATGCACGGTCACGAATAGGAGAAGAGCGACTGTAAGACGGGCCACATTCTTAAGCGGCCGCCGACGCGGACCGCCGTCGCGGGTTGGGTACCCGAGGGGTCGACCCTCTCTCTTGCGCGGAGACCAACTCCGCTGCAAGAGGAGAGATAAATCTCGCCGACCTCGGGATCGAGGACTTGCGCCCCCGTCGGACCGGTTCCGGCGGTCTCCTGCTGGAGGTCGGCGGACCCGTGGGCGCACAACGAGCCGCCGCTCTCGCCGGGCGAATGAGCGAAGTCTTGGAGGAGTCCGGCGTGCAGGTTACGGTTCCCACCAAAAAAGCGGAGCTAAGGGTGACCGGGCTCGACGACTCTGTCACCCCCGCGAGGTGGCCGCTGCCCTGGCTAGGGTCGGTGATTGCACGGAGGCAGAAGTAAGAAACGGAGTAATCCGGTCTTCCGATTCGGGGCTGGGCTCTGCATGGGCCCAGTGTCCCCTCGCGGCAGCGAGAAGGGCCGTCGATTGCGGGCGGATCCGCTTCGGCTGGACTTCGGCTCCGCGAAGGGCCCGCCGAACGGCCGAGCACCGGGCCCGCAGCCGGCCGAAAGGAAGGGGCCCAGGGGGAGGCCATGGACACGGCCTAAATTTCACGTCGCCCATGGTGCTCCAGGCCAACCTGAACCACTCGCGAGCATCGCAGGACCTGCTCCTGCAGACGCTCGTTGAGCTTGGTGTCGGGCTGGTTGTTACCGCAGAGCCGTACCGTTTCCTCGACCATGACAGGTGGTCCGGGGATCGGGACTGCTCCGTTGCGATCATTGCCAGGGGACTACGGCGGACACGCGCACCAACGCTGTTTCACAGCGGTGAGGGATTCGTGGTGGTCTCCCGGAACGACGCAGTCGTGGTGGGGTGCTACGTCTCCCCCAGCCGCGGCCTCTCGTCGTGCGAGATGTTTCTGGACGAGCACGGAGGTTTCCTTAGTGGACACATGGCTCATCCGGTTCTGGTCCTGGGGGACTTCAACGCCCACACAGTGGTTTGGGGTTCCCGACGAGCAGACGCTCGGGGAGAGGCCCTGCAAGATTGGGCCGCGGCGTCGGATCTCCGCTTGCTCAACCGGGGTTGCGTAAGCTCGTGCATTCGGTGGAACGGCACGTCCATCGTAGACTTGTCGTTCGCATGTCCGGCAGCTCTGCGGCGGGTCACCGGCCGGAGGGTGGCGGTGGAGGTGGAAACGCTCAGCGACCACCTCCTCATCTCCATGATGCTTGCGGTCACTCCTCGCACCCGTCTGGCACCACCCAGCGGGAAGCACACAACAGCGCCGCGGTGGGCGCTCGGGAGCCTCGACCGCGACCACTTCGCCGCGGCCGTCCAAGTCGTCGCCTGGGCGGATGGGGCCGTCGGGCGCGAAAACGACGAAGCGTGGTTAGGGGCGGAGCGGCGAAGGGCTGCGATGTCGCCATTCCGCGCGTGAGTGAGCCACCTTCGAGGGAGAGCTCCGGGAGCTCTGCGTGCTCGCCCGGCGCCAGAACACTCGGGCGCGTCGTCGACGACGCGCAGTGTCCGACGTGAAAATCGCGCGCCTCTTTCGCGGTTACCGGTCCGCGGTGGGCAACCTCCGGAGGGAGATTCGCAGAGCCAAATATCGGCAATTGGACGAACTCCTCTCGACGCTCAAAAGCGATCCGTGGGGACGCCCCTATAAATTAGTATTGGGGAAGTTAGGGGCATTGGCGCCCTCGTGACCGAGCGTATGGACCCCGAGCTCCTGCGGCGGGTGATCGACTCCCTCTTCCCTGTGGCGGCGGTGGATCGGGTGCAACCCGCTGCAGTGCGGTCGGAACATGTCGGGTGGTCCGACGAGCTGGGGGTCTCGCGCGAGGAGCTGTGCCGTGCGGTCGTTAGGATGGCGGCGAGGAGCACCGCCCCCGGA
Organism: Eufriesea mexicana; assembly: GCF_001483705.2. Lineage (NCBI taxonomy): Eukaryota > Metazoa > Arthropoda > Insecta > Hymenoptera > Apidae > Eufriesea > Eufriesea mexicana. The sequence continues at coordinate 13,755 of NW_016916791.1, read as the reverse complement.
CCGAACGGCATCCCAGGCCGAGCCTTTGCACTGGCTCTGGAAGCGTGGGCTGACCGTGTGCGGCGGCTGTTCGACAGCTGCCCAAGGACCGGTCGCTTCCCGGCATGTTGGAAGAGAGCGAGGGTCGTGCTGATCCCGAAGCTAGGGAAGCTGCCGAACCCTCCAAAGGCATATCGGCCGATATGCCTGCTCGACGAGGCGGGCAACCTTTTCGAGCGCGTTCTATCTGCTCGCCTCCGAGAGCATTTAACGGACATGGGTCCCGATCTCAGCGTCAGCAAGTTCGGATTCCGGCATGGTCGGACGGCGATCGACGCGTTCAAGCGCGTTCGTACCCTTTCGGAGGCTGCCGTCGACCGTGGCAGAGTGGTGAATGTGGTCGGTTTGGATATCGCCAACGCCTTCAACACCCTGCCCTGGGCCGCCATTCGGTATGCCCTGTTGTACCAGAGGGTTCCCCAATACATGATAGCGGTGATCCGCGAATATTTGGCGGAGCGCTCGATCGAGTATCCTGGACGAAACTCGACAGGCGTGCAGGCGGCGATCTGCGGGGTTCGACAGGGATCGGTACTCGGACCGATCCTCTGGGACCTCGCGTACGACGCTCCCCCCCCCCCCCCCCCCGCGGCCTGAGCCTGATGTGTTACGCGGACGACACGCTGGTGATGGCCGCCGGGTCAAGTTGGGTGGAGGCCACGCTGCGCGCGGAAAGCGGCGTGGCCCTCGTCACGAATAGCATCCAGCGGCTAGGGCTGTGTATCTTCCCCGAGATGACCGAGGCAATGTGGTGTTGCCATCGGCATCAAGGGTAGACCACCAAATCACTGATGCGCGTGGGGAACGTCGTGGTAGAGGTACTGGACCGGATGAAATAACTCGGTCTCCTCCTCGATAGCCACTGGAAACTCGACGAACATTTTCTCGCGCTGGAACCACGCCTGGAAGGTATGGCGGGAGAGCTGTGTCGCCTGCTACCCAGCCTGAGAGGGCCAGAAGGGAGGGTGCGCCGCCTCTACACAGGATTCGTTCGCTCGGTGGCACTTTACGGGGCTCCGATCTGGGCGAACGACCTGGTCGCCAGTCCGCGCATTCTGGCGATTCTCCGGCGAGTCGCTCGCAGGATGGCGATGAGGGTCGTGCGCGGTTACCGCACGATATCCCACGAGGCGGCGATGGTCCTGGCGGGTGTCCTGCCGTTCGAACTGCAAGCGGTGAGGGAGGCCCGTATCTACGGTCTCCCTCACGCTGGCGGCGGCGGTGCTGCTGAAGAAGGGGCCGTTTCCTTGAGGCGAAGGTTTCGACAGTCCTTGATGACCGCCTGGCGAGCTCGGCTGAGGAAGGCGAGTAGCCGGCGGCACCGTGCAATCGAGGCTGTGCTCCCCGTGTTGGATGCATGGGGGCGTAGCGGCAGCCGGCACACGTTCCGCCTGACACATGTGCGAACCGGGCACGGGTGCTTCGGGAAGTACCTGTGTCGTATCGGGCGGGAACGTGGCACGCGGTGTCATCACTGTGGGGAAGGGCGGGACACGGCGCAGCACACGCTGGCGGAGTGTCCGGCGTGGGCTCGCGAGCGCCGGGTACTGTGGCGCGTGGTGGGTAGAGACCTTTCGCTCTCAGCCGTCGTGGCGCGGATGACGGAGGGCTTAGGTGCGTGGCGTGCGGTGGCCTCCTTCTGCGAGGCGGTTATGCTACAGAAGGAGGCCGCGGAGAGGGCCCGCGAGCGTCGCGCGTGCTCCTCGCTAGTAGGGCGGCGGAGGCTGCAAGCTTGGCTCCGCAGTGTGGTGCGCGCACTGCCGGATGTGTTAACGCGTTAGACCTCCGCCTTCGCGAGCGACCATGTACCTACGGCCTGGGAGACCGCCTATCTCTCCCGTTGTAACCTAGGTCAGGGTGACCACGAGCTGGCGTGTGGGGGCCCGTCAGTTCGAGAGACCGTGGTCTGTGCGCGCGGCGTCGCGTGATGGTCGCGCGGCGTTCGCATGGTATGGCTGCTTTGCGGTGCGATGGTATGCGTGTTGTGTGCGTGTTAGTGTGTGTGTGTGTGTGTGCCTGTAAACGACCCGTCTCGCGCGCATGGACATGATCGTTTTGGGTGCGATTACCCGTTGCGCTGGTGGGAACTGCGGTTGCGTCGCGGGGGCGTCCTGGCAATTGCTTCGCCACGAAGTCCAGGGCGCACCGAAATGCGAAGGGCTGGACATCGTGGGGTTTTAGTGGGTAAAAATCCCACATAACTCCGCCCCCTCCCCTAAGGGGGCAGGGTATCTTTGGAAGAATTCCCCCACGTGAAGAAAAAGGTTAGGCAGTGTATGTTTGAAGGTTATGCTATACACTACAATGCGCCGGATTTCTGCTCTCTGCTTTGCCTTAGTATTTTATTCTTGGCTCCTGGCAGGCCAGAAATAGTGGTCGCGATCCGGTGAGCTGAGGTACGTTACGTTTGGTTTTGTTACGTTTGGATATGTTAGGATATGATAGCTTTGTCTCTTGTACTATACACAGCCGTTCGGTGGACAACTGCGCCTCAGTGTGCCCAAGTACGTTCTGCTTGCCTCTGTCGTGGCCATCAGTAGTTACTTAGGCTCGTCAGGTTCGGCTATGTTACGTTCGTGCATGTTACGTTTGGCGAGGTTAGGACATGTTAGTTCAGGCCTTTGTGCTATGCACGGCTATCCATGGATTTCTGCGCTCTACCGTGTTCTGATATTTTCTGCTTGGCGCTGAGTGCCAAGTAATAGCGATCTCGGAACGTTAGGTTGAGTTAGGTTACGCTATGTTCGGATGGGCTATGCCAGGTTAGGTTAGGATATCCTAGACTTCTGTGCTGTTCACTGCAATACCGTGGTCTTCTGCGCACTACTGCGCTTTAGTACATTCTACATGTCTATATACAGGCCAGCAATCGTGGTCTCGTCATGCTAGGTTGTGTTGGGTTGCGCTTGTCTATGTAGCGTTTGGCTAGATTAGGATAGGCTAATTCGTCTTTTGTGTTATACAACGCTTTACGCTGGGTTTCCGCACTTTAGTGTGCTATAATATACTCCGCTTGGCTGTGGGATTGCAAGAAATATTGTTCTTGACATGTTAGGTTGGGTAAGGTTACGTTTCATTAGGATAGGTTAGCAAGGGTCGGTTAGGATTTCTTTGACTTTTGTACCATAAACTGCTATTCGGTGGACTAACGCGCTCTACATAGCTCTACTATACCCTGCTCGACCCTGGGGAGGCGAACAATAGTGGTCGTGGCACATCAGGTGGTGTTATGCTACGATAGGTAGGTCAGGTTGGGCAACATTTGGTTAAGACAGCTTTGATTTCCGTGCTGTACACTGTTGCTCAGTGGATTCCTGTGATCTACAGTGCTCTGCTAGATTCTGCTTCGATCTGGGGACGCCAGGAGCCGTGGTCGCGGCGCGTCTTTTTGAGATATGCTACGTTCGGTTAGATTAGGTTGGGTCAGGTTTGGTGAGGTTAGCACAAACTTTTGTGTTGTACACTGCTATTCCGTGGTTTTCTGCGTTCTACATTACGCTAGTGCACTATGCTCGGCTCTGGCGCGCAACAAGTGGCGGCCGTGGCACTTTAGTTTTTGCTGTGTTAAGATTGGTTAGGTTTGGTTAGGCTGGTTTGGTTAGTATGGCTTCGACTTTCGTGCAATACACTGCTACTTGGTGTATTTCTATGATCGACTGTGCTGTACTACATTCTGCTTGTCTCTCTGGAGGCCACCAGTAGTGGTCTCTTCATGTTGGGTTGAGTTTTGCTACGCTTGGATATGTTACGTTTGGCTAGGTTAGGAAAGGTTACTTTGACTTTTGTGCTGTTCACTACTATTCGGCGGATTTCAGCGCCCTAATGTGCACCGACATGCTCTGTTTGGCTCACTGGAGGCCAGAAATATATTTCTCGTCACGTCATGCTTCGTTACACTACAATTGAAAGGGTTAGGTGAGGCCAGGTTATCGGGATGCCAGCGATAGTCTTCTCGGCAGGTCAGGTTGAACTAAGCTACGTTCGGTTATGTTACGCATGGTGGGGTTTGGATGGGATGGAATAGGCTTTTGTGCTATACGCAGCTATTCGGGGATTCCTGGGCTCTACTCTGCACCCATGTGTTCTGCTAGGCTCTGGGGAGAACAGAAATAGCGATCTATGCTCATTACGCTTAGTTATTCTACGTTCGGTTAGATTAGGTTAGGCTGTGCTGGGTCAGTATATCCTTGACTCTAGTGCTACACACTACTATATGGCGGCTTTCTGTGGTCTACTGTGCTCTAGTATATACTGATTGGCTCTGGGGAAGCCAGCAATAGAGGTCGCGGCACGTTACGTTGCGTTTGTCTACGTTAGATTAGGCTATGTTTGTTTGGTTAGGAGATGGTAGGTATGACTTTAGTGCCATAGTCTGCTGCTAGGTCTATTCCTGTGCCCTACAGTCCTCTAATATTCTCAGCTTGGCTCCAGAAGTGTCTGCAATAATGGTCTCGGCTTCTGGTGATGAGTCAGGTTACGTTCGGTTAGGTTGGGTCAGGACAAGTTTTGCCAGGACAGCTTTAATTTTTGTGCTGTACACTGCTGTTCGTGGATTTCTGCGCTCCACTGTGGTCTAGCATGTCCTGCTTGGCTCTGGTGTGAGTAGCAATAGCGGTCTCGCCACATTGGTTCGATTTATGCTACGTATGCCTATGTTGTGTTGGTTTGGGATAGGTTTGCGTGGCTTCGTCTCTTCTGATATACACTGCGATTATATGGATTTCTACGTTCTACTCTCAACTAATGTAAGTTCTGCTTGGCTCCGCGGAGGCCTCAAATAGTTGAAATATACAACGTTCGGTTGTGTTACGTTTGATTAGGTTAGCACAGGATGGCTTCGACTTTCGAGCTGTACACCGCTATTCGGTGGATCTCTGCGCTGTACGTTGCTCTAATATGTCCTGCTTGGCTCAGCTGAGGTCAGGAATAGTAGCGCCGCCACGTTATGATTACATAGGCCACGTTCGGTTAGGTTACGTTAGGGCAGAATATGTGATGTTTCCTTCCACTTTTGTGCTTTACTCTGCAATGCGGCGTATTACTGCGCTCTTCTGTGCTCTAGTATATTCTGCACGGTTCTTGGGAAGCAAGCAATATTGCTTTCGCCAAGTTAGTTTGAGTTTAGCTACGTTCGGTTGTGCTAAGTATGGTCATGTTTGTATTGGGTAGCTTCGGTCATTGTACTATGCAATGCGATTCTATGCACTTCTGCGATCTACTCTACTCCAATATGTTCTGCTTGGCACTCGGGAGGCCAGCAATAGTGGTCTTGGAACGTCAGCTTGGGTTAGGTTAACTTTGTTAATATTCGGTTCGTCCATGTTAGGTTAGGATAACTACGCCTTTCTGCAGTACATCGCAATTCTTTGGACTTCTGCGCTCCTCTCTCCCCTGATACGTTCTACTTGGCTCTGGGCATGCCAACAATAGTGGTCTCGGCACGTTAGGCTGAGTTATGTTACATTTGGTTAGGCTACGTCCGTTTGGGTTAGGCCTCGATGGCTACGGCTTTCGTGTTAAACACTGTTATACGTTGGAATTCTGCGCCCTACTGTGCCCTGCTATACCCTGCTCGAATCCGGGCATGCCAGCAATAGTGGCCACGACACATTACTTTGCGCTCTGTTACGTTGGGGTATGTTACGTTTCGTCAGGATAGGAAAGAGTGGCTTTAACTTCTGCGCTGTACAATGATATTCGGTGGATTTCTACTCTCTACTGAGCTCTAATATGTTCTACCATGCTCCGGGGTGGTCCGAAATAGCGGCCTAGGCACGCGACGTTGTGCTATGTTACGTTTGGCTCTCTTATGTATGGTTAGGGTAGGTTAGGATAGCTTTGACTTTTTGGCTATACACTACTATTCGGCCGATATCTGCGATCGGCGTTGCTCTGCTATCCTCTGCTTGTCTCTGCGGAGGCGAGCAATAGTGGTCGTGCCACGTTTGGTTTAGTTGGAGTACGTTTGGTTTGGCTATGTTAGGCTATGTTTGGTAAGTATGGCTTCGACTATCGTTTTTACACTGCTTTTCGTCAGATTTCTGCGCTCTACAGTGCCCTAGTGTACTCTGCTTGGCTATGGGGAGGACAGCAGAAGTGGTATCGGCACCTCAGGCAGAGAAATTTTGTATTTGGTTTTATTGCGTGTGGTACTTTTGTGATAGCGTAGCTTTGACTTCTGTGCTATGCACTGATATTCGGTAGACTTCTGCGCTCTACTTTGCTCTAATATGCCATGCTTTGCTCTAGCGAGGCCAGACACAGTGGCGGCCACACGTTAGGTTGAGTTATGTCACGTTTGCTTAGATTGGGATAGCATGGACTATGTTTGCGTATCTTAATTCTTTCTGCTATGTACTGCCATTCTGTTGCCTTCCGCGCTCCATTCTCTTCCATGTTCTATTTGGCAGCGGGGGGCAAGCATTATTGGTCTAGGCACCTTAGATTGTGTCAGGTTACGTTTGTGTATGCCACGTTTGGTTTGGTTATGAGGGAATAAATTTGACTTTTGCGCTTTACACTGCTTTTCGAAGTGTTTCTGCGCTCTTCGTTACTCTACTATACTCTACTCGACTGAGGGGACGCCACCAATGGCGTTTCTGTTACGACAGGTTGAGTTAGGCTTCGTTCTTAAATGTTATGTTTGGTTAGGTTAGGCTAGGACCGCTTCGACTTTTGTGCTGCTCCTCTTATTCGGTGGATTTCTGCGCTCTACTGTGATCGAGTAGGCACTACTCTGCTCTGGGTGGGCCGGAAATAGTGGCCGCGGCGCGTTAGTTTGTGTTAGGTTACGTTTGGTTAGATCCGGTTTGTTTGAGTTAGCTTAAGATACCTTCGTCTTCTGTCCTGTACACTGTAATGCGGTGGGCTTCTGCTATCCACTGTGTATGTCCTGCTTGGCTCTGGGTAAGCCAGCAATAGTGGTCTCGACTCATTATGTTGAGATAGGGTATGTTCGGTTTTGTTATGCTAGCTTAGGTTAGGTCAGGATAGCACCGACTTTTCTGCCATACACTGCGATTCTATGGTTTTCTGCGCTCTACTGTCCTCTGATACGCTCTGCTTGACCCTCCGGATGCCAGCAATGCTGGTCTCGGCAAGTCAGGGTGAGTTAATTTTCGTTCGGTTACGTTAGGTTAAGTTATGTTAGGTCAGGGTATCTTTGACTCTTGTGCTCAACACAAATATTCTACGGACTCCTGTGCCCTGCTGAGCTCTACCATATTCAGCTTGTCTCTGTGGACGCCAGCAGTTCTGGTCGTGGCACGTTAGGCTGCGTTATATTAAATACGGTCATGTTAGGTTAGGACAGGTTTGGTCACCATATCTTCGACTTTTGTGACACCCCCTGCAATGCGTTCGATTTCTACGCTTTGCTGTTCTCTACTATATTCTGTCTGGCTCTGTGGAGGCCAGAACTAGTGGTCTCGGCTCGTTGGGTTGTGTTAGGTTGCATTTGGTTATGTTACGTTTGTGCCGGTTAGGTCTGGATACCTTTGACTTTCCTGGCAAAGACTGTTACTCGGTGGATTTCTGCGTTCTACACTGCTCTATTATACTATGCTCTACCCTGGAAAGGCCAGCAACAGTGGCCGCCGCACGTTAGGTTCAGTAAGGTTACGTTTGCGTATGTTACGGTTGGCCAGGTTATGAGAGGATAGCTTTGACTTTTGTGTTGCATGCTGCCATGCGTCAGATTTCTGCACACTACCGTGCTCTAATATGTTCAGCTTGGCTGTGGGAATGACAGCAGTAGCATCGGCAAATTATGTTGAGTTATGCTACGTTTGGTTATGTTAGGTTGGTATATCCCTGACTTTTGCGCTTTACACTGAAGTGCGGCGGATATCTGCGCTCTACTCTTCCCTGATATTTCCTGCTTGGCTCTGAGGGGTGCAGCAATAGTGGTCTCGGTACGTTAGGAAGATTAAGGTTATGCTTGGCTTTGATACGTGTGATAAGGTTAGTATACGATATCTTCGACTCCTGTGCTATACACTGCAATACTGTATACGGATTTCTGCGATCTGCATGGCGCTACTATACTCTGCTCGACTCTCCCGACGCCAGAAATAGTGTCCTCGGCAGGCTAGGTTTGGTTAGGTTACGCATGGCTTGGTGAGGTTAGGCTACGTTTGGCTAGGATGGCATTGACTATTGTGCTACACACTGTAATGCGGCGGGCTTCTGCGCTATACTGTGTCCTAGTGTGTACTGCTTGGCCTTGGGGAAGCCAGTAATAATGGTCTTGGCACATTAGTTTGAGAGAGGGTACGTTTGGTTAGGCTAGGTTACGTTGGGTATGGGTGGCATAGCTGTGACCTTTGCGCTACACATTGCAATTCTCTAGACTACTGTGCTCTACTGCGCTCTACCATATTCTGCTTGTCTCCGGGGAAGCCAGCAATAGTGGTCGCGGCACGTTACGTTTAGTTATTCCACGTTTGGTTAGGTTCGGTTAGGTCTGGCTAGGTTTGGATATCTTTGACTTTTGTGCTATACAATGCTATGTGGCGGCTCTCTGCGCTCTTCTGTGCTCTACTCTACCCGGCTCGGATCTGGTGAAGCCAGCAATAGTAGTCTTGCCACGATTGCCACGTTATGCTACGTTCGGTTAGGTTATAGTTGTATGCGTTTGGTACGGTTTGCTTTGACTTTCGTGGCATAAACAGTTGTTCGGTGGTCTTCTGCGCACTACTGCGCTCTAGTATGTTCTGCCTGTCTGTATGGATGGCAGCAATAGATGTCTCCGCACGTAAGGTTGAGTAAGGTTAAGTTCGGTTATATCACGTTTGGTTATGTTTGGATAGGATAGCACCGACTTTTATGCAATACACTGCTGCTCGCTTGATTTCAAAATATCTACATTGCTGAAGCATGCTCTGCTCGGCTCTGGGGTGGCCAGAAATCGCAGTCTCATGACGATATGTTCAGTTGGGATACATGTGGTTATGTTGCGTTTGGTTATGCTACGTTTGGTTAGGTCGGGATAAGTTAGCTTGGACATCTGTGCGACACACTGATATTCGGTGGAATTCTGCGCTCTACAATGCTTTACTAAACTCCGCTACAATCTCGCGATTACGTCAATAGCGTTCGTGGGACGTTAGATTGTGTTAGGTTACGTTTGTTTATTAAGTTTGGCTAGGATAGATTTGACTTCCGCGGTGTACACTGATATCCGGTGAATTCCTTCCCTCTGCGGTGGTCTAATCGCCCTGCTTTGCTCCGGAGAGGCCAGAAATAGAGTCTGTGGTGCGTTAGGTATAGTTACGTTACGTTTGGTTAGGTTTTGTTGGCATGGGTTCGGTTGAGATAACTTTGACCTTTCTGACGTTCACTCCTGTTCTACTGATTTCTGCGCTCCACACTCCGCTAATACGTTCTGCTTGGCGATGTGGAGGCCAGTAATGGTGGTCTAGGCACGTTAGGTCTTTGTTATGTCACTTTTGGTTATGTTGCGCTTGGTAAGGATAGCATAGGATAACTCCGACATTTGAGATGTACGTGTGCTTAGGTTAGCTTAGTATCGGTTTGGTTAGGGTGGCTTTGTCTCTTGTGCTATACGCTGCCCTTCGGTGGATTTCTTCGCTCTGCTGCGCTCTAGTATGCCCTGCTTCGCACTGGGGTGGGCAGCAATAGCGATCACGTCACGTTAGTTTAAGTTATGCTATGTTCGTCTAAGTTCTGTTGGTAATGGTTTTGCTTGGCTAGCTTCTATTTTTCTGATGTACACTGTGATTCCATGGACTTCTGCGCCCTACTCTCCACCAATGTGCTCGGCTTGGCACTGTGTAGGCCAGCAGTAGCGGTCGTGGCACGTTAGGTTGTGTTAGAATACGTTTGGTTGGTTTACGATTGGTTAGCTTAGGAGAGGGACCTTTGACATTAGTGGTATGGTCTGCTATTAGATGGATTTCTGCGCCCTAGAGTACTCTAATACGTTCAGCATGGCCATGGGGGGGG
>NW_016916791.1:0-1250 GCF_001483705.2 Eufriesea mexicana | reverse complement strand
GCTGGGTTTGGTCAGGAAAGCTTTAACTTTTGCGCTGTACACTGCCATTCTGTTGACTTCTGCGCTCTGCTGCGCTCTGCTCTATCCTGCTTGTCTGCGGGGAGGGCAACAATAGCGGTCTCGGGACGTTAGGCTAGGGCAGGCTATGTTTGTTTATGCTCCGTTTGTCTGGGTTAGGTTTGGGCAGCTTAGAAACTAATGTTATACACTGCCTTTATATGGATTTCTGCGTTCTACTCTTCACTATCGTGTTCCGCTTGACTCTGTGGATGCCAGCAATAGTGGTCCCGGCACGTTAGGTTGTGATGTGTTATGTTTGGTTATGTCACGGTTGGTTGGGTTAGGAGAGGATGGCTTTGTCTTTTGTGCTATAGTCTGCTATTTGGCGGACTTCTGCGTCCTACAGTGATTTAATATCTTCGGCTCGGCTCTGGCTAGGCCAGAAATTGTGATCGCGGCACGTTGGGCTGTGTTAGGTTACTTGAGCCTATGTTACCATTGGCTCGGTTAGGAGAGGATAGCCTTGCCTTTAGTGCTAAGGTGTGCTATCAGACGGATTTCTGCACCGGACAACGCTCTAATGTTTTCAGCTTGTCTCCGGGAAGGCCAGCAATAGTGGTTGCGGCATGTTATGATGTGTCACGTTACGTTCGGTTACACCGAGTTAGGATAAGTTTGACTAAAATAGCTTTAACTTTCGCGCTGTACGCTACACTTCGGTGGGTTTCTGCCCTCTACCGCGCGCTGGTATATCCTGTTTGCCTCTGGGAAGGGCAGCAAGAGCGGTCTTGGCACGTTAGGTTAAGGCAGGCAATTTTTGGCTATGCTCTGTTTGTCCGAGTTAGGCTTGGGCAGCTTTGACTTTTATGCTATACACTGCGTTTATATGGATTTCTGCGTTCTTGTCTTCACTATCTTCATCCGTTTGACTCTGTGGAGGCCAGCAATAGTGATCGTGACACGTTAGGTTGAGTTGGGTTATGATTGGTTATGCTTCGTTTGGTTAGGTCAGGAGAGTATGGCTTTGGCTTCAGAGCTATAGTCTGCTATTAGGTGGATTTCTGCCACCTACTGTGCTCTAATGACTTCAGCTTGGCTCTTGGAATGACAGCAATAGTGGCCTCTGCTTGTCAGGTTGAGTTAGTCTATGTTAGGGTATGTTCTGTTGGTCTGGGTTAGGTTCGTGCAACTTTGACTTTTCCGATATATACTGAGATTCTATGAATTTCTGCGTATTACTCACCACTAAT
>NW_016916790.1:0-2167 GCF_001483705.2 Eufriesea mexicana | reverse complement strand
TGTGTGGATGTGTGGATGAATGGATTTATGGATGGGTGTATGGATGGATGTATGAACAGATGATTGTATTGATGTATGTATGGATGTATGGATGTATGAATGCATGGATGCATCGATGTATGTACGTGTGAATGTACGAATGTATGGTTGTACGGATGTATGGATGTATGGATCTACATATGTCTGGAAGTATGGATGTATGGCTGTCTGCATGTATGGATCTATGGATGGATGGATGTATCGAATGATGGACGTACGAGTGGATGCATTAATGGAAGTATGGATGAGGGGATGTATGTATGAATGTATGTATGGATGGATGTATGTAAGGTTGTATGTGTGAGTGGATGGATGTATGGATGGATGGATGTATGGTTGGATGGATGTATGGATGTATGTATGGTTGTAGGTATGGATGTATGTATGGCTGTATGGATGTACAGATGGACGGATGTGCGGAAGTTTGGATGTATGGATGTATGGCCGTATGCATGTACGGATGTATGGAAGGATGGATGTATCGAATGATGGACGTACGAATGTATGCATTTACGGTGGGATGGGTGTGGGAATGTATGGATGAATATATGTATGGATGCATGGATGTATGGTTGGATGGATTTATGGATGGGCGAATGGGTGGATGTATGCATGGATGTATTTATGGATGCATTTACGGACGTATCTATGGATGTATGTATGGATGAGTCTATGGGTGTATGCATGTATGTATGGACGTATGTATGGATGTACGTATGGACGGATGAGTGCAAGGATGGATGGATTTGTGGATGTATGGATGTGGTGGAAGTTTGGATGTATGGATGTATGGCCGTATGCATGTACGGATGTATGGAAGGATGGATGTATCGAATGATGGACGTACGAATGTATGCATTTACGGTGGGATGGGTGTGGGAATGTATGGATGAATATATGTATGGATGCATGGATGTATGGTTATGGATGTATGAGTGGATGGATGTATGGATGGATGCATGCATGGATGTATGTATGGATGCATTTACGGATGTATCTATGGATGTATGTATGGATGAGTCTATGGGTGTATGCATGTATGTATGGACGTATGTATGGATGTACGTATGGACGGATGAGTGCAAGGATGGATGGATTTGTGGATGTATGGATGTGGGGATGTATGGATGTATGGATGTATGGATGTATGCATGTACGGATGTTCGTAAGTATGAATGTATGGATGTAATAGTTTATGGATATATGCATGTATGGATGTATGGATGTATGGACGCATGGATGTACGAATGTATGGATGTAGGGATGAATGGATGTATGGATGGATGCATGGATGTATGGATGTATGGATGTATGGATGTATGTATGTATGAATGTACGAATGTATGGATGTACGAATGTATGGATTCACGGATGTATGGACGTATGGATGTATATCTGTATTTATGTATGGATGGCTGGATGTATCAGTGGATGGATGTATGGTTGGATGTATGTATGGATGTATGTATGAATGTAGGAATGGATGGATGTATGGATGGATGGATTTATCGAATGATGGACGTACGAATGGATGCATTTGTGGACGTATGGATGTGGAGATGTACGGAGGCATGTATGTATGGATGTGTGGGTGGACGAATGGTTCGGTGAATGAACGGAAGTGTGAATGTATGTATGGATGCTTGCATGGATGAATGTATGGATGTATGCATGCATGGATGTATGGATGTATGGTTCGATGGATGTATGGATGGGTGGATGTATGGATGGGTGGATGTATGGATGGATGTATGTATGGAAAGATGGATGTATGGATGGATGTATGTATGGATGAATGGTTGTTTGGATTGATGGATGTATGCATGGATTGAGGTATGGATGGACGGATGTACGGAAGTATGGACGTATGGATGTATGGCTGTCAGCATGTATGGATGTATGGATGGATAGATGTATCGAATGATGGACGTACGAGTGGATGCATTTATGGAAGTATGGATGTGGGGATATATGTATGTATGTATGGATGTAGGTAAGGTTGTATGGTTGGATGGATGTATCGAATGATAGACGTACGAATGGAAGGATTTATGGATGTATAGCAGTGTGGATATATGTATGTGCGGATGAATGAATGTACGGAAGAATGGATGTATGGATGGATTGA
>NW_016916789.1:0-895 GCF_001483705.2 Eufriesea mexicana | reverse complement strand
TGGACAATCACTTTCGTCTAGCCTGAAGATCTAGACTATGTCCACTATCAATCTCCACTCACCACCACCCCACCCCAATGCAATGTCCAACCTCTCCGCCGACGACCTCTTCGAAATCTTAGATGTGACTATAAAGACGTCAAAACGACAAGTGAACTCGCGTTCAAACTAGCGAATTCAGATAATAAGCGTATAAAGTAAATATGTAGATTTGTCCTGGGAAGGAACTGATTAAGAAGGGGAACGATGAGACTTATTGAAGGCAACAACGAAATATCAGAAACGAAACGAGAATATAAAACCGAGAAAAGACTGAATGAGAATTTATTTACCAGAGCCAGCTTGCCCAACATTCACCTTCAGGAGGGTCGCCGACGGCCTACTGGTGAAGTCCTGGTAGTGCCTGGTCCAGACCCCGAGGTACCTCGTCCGAGCTCCGTCCGGCAAGAACCTGAGAAGTCGCGCGGTGCCCCTTTTATATTACCCACCATCGGTTTCAGAAATCGGCCGAGGATTGTCGAATTTTATCGGTTTCGTTAATAATTACTTTTCCTCTGTGACAGTCGATATCCTCCTACCCCTTCTATTTCTATTGTTAATGTATGATTCGGGATATTTGTAATTAACAATAACAACTAAATGTTAACAATGCATTCAATAATTTATACAAAATAAGTTATACCATTTACTGGTTCCCTAAATTAAGGAATCCCCTTGTGCACGTTGTTATGTTAATTTAATAGTTTTACTTTTTATTTGTATGTTTCTCAGTTTGAGGATATATATTTTACCGTCCTATCAATACTGATGATCATCATAATAATGCTTCTGGGTAGTCCCTTCTTCAGAGAAATGTACAGAATACTCCATTGTGAAGCAAATTCGTATCATATAA
>NW_016916788.1:0-1398 GCF_001483705.2 Eufriesea mexicana | reverse complement strand
AATAGCAGCGTGTAGCACAAAAGTTGTAGCCATCTCGGCCTAACCCAACGAATCCGAACAAACTCAAACGTAATTTAACTCAGCCTCACATGCCGCGGTCACTATTGCTGGCCTCCCCAGAGCGAAGCAGGACATATTAGAGGGATTGCAGAAATCGATAGCATCGCAGCGTACAGCAGGAACGTCAAGGATATCCAAACCTAACCAAAACTATCATAACCTAACGTACCGCAACAAAACTCAACGTAACTTCCGGCGACCACTGTTGCTGGTCTCCCCAGCATCTAGCAGATCAGAGTGGAGGACAACGGAGTGCAGGAATGGGCAGAATAACTGTTTATAGCATGAAAGTCAAAGATACCCTGACAAAATCTAGCCCAACATAATCTAACCGAACGTTACCTAGCTCAACATAACGCGCCACGACTACTGCTGCTCGCATCCCGAGAGTAGAGCAGGGTATAGTAGTTCAATGTGGAGCGCAGGTATCCACCGAATATAAGTTTATAGCAAATGAGTCTAAGCAATCCTGTCCTAACATGACCCAAGCTAACCTAACCAAACGTAGAATAACTGTACCTAACGAGCCGAGGCCACCGTTGCTGGCCTACGTAGAGCCAAGCGATACATATAAGAGCACAGTAGAGCGCAGAAATTCACCGAATTGCAGTGCATAACAGAAAAGTCATTCATATCCTGACCTAACATGAGCTTACATAACAAATACGAACGTAGTGTAGCTAAACGCAACGTGGCGAGGCCAGTAATGCTGGCCTCGCAAGAGTGAAACAGAGCATATTAGGGCACATTAGAGGGCGGAAATCCACCGTATAGCAGCGAGCAGCACAAATGTCGAAGTAGCCTATCCTAATCTAGCCAATCGTAATATACACAAACGTAGCATAACACAACCAAACATGACGAAACCACTATTGCTGGCCTCCACAAAGAAAAGCAGAAGGTACTAGAGCACTGTAGTGCGCAGAAATAAACCGCATTGCAGTGAACTGCGTAAAAGACGTAGATACCCTTGCATAACATGACCCATCCTAACCTATCAAGTCGAGGCATAACTCAACATGTCTTTCCGCACACAGCTGCTCCTGGTCTCTCTAGAGGCGAGCATATTGTAGTAGAGCCCAGTCGACCACAGAAATCCACGGAATAGCAGTGTAAATCACAAAAGTAAGAGTAGCGTATCCTAACCTAGCCAAACGTAGCACATCCAAACGGAGCATATCCAGCCGATACACGACGTAACCGCTACTGGTCGGCTCCCCAGCGACAAGTAGAACAAACTACAGCCCAGCAGAGCGCAAAAGTACACCACATTGCAGTTTATACAGAAAGAGTCAAACATATCTTGACCGAAGCTCACCAAACCTAACCAACCCAAAC
>NW_016916787.1:0-514 GCF_001483705.2 Eufriesea mexicana | reverse complement strand
CATTGCTCTACCATATCCTGCAAGACTCTCCAGGAGCTACCAATAGTGGTCGCGGATCGTTAGATTGAGTCAAGTGACGGTTGGCTATGTCACGATTGGTTGGGATAGAAGGGGGCAGAATCGACTTTTGCGTTATGCACTGCTATTCGGTGGATTTCTGCTCCCTACATTGCTGTAGCATGCACTGCTTGGCTCTAGGGATGCCAGAAATAGCGTTCTCGTCACGTTAGGTACAGTTATGTTACGTTTGGTTACGCTAAGTTTGGTTAGGTTAGGACAGGGTATATCTGACTTTTGTGCTACACACTGCTATTCGGTGTATATCAGCGCTCTACTGTGCTATAGTATGCTCTGCTTGGCTCTGCGGATGCCAGTAATAGTGGTCTTGGCACGTTAGTTTGAGTTAGTCTTCGTTTGGGCATGTTATGTCGGCTTGGGTTAGATTTGGGTTGCTTTGACTTTTCTGTTGTGCCCTGCGATTATGTGGATTGCGGCGCTCTCCTCCCCTGTAATA
>NW_016916786.1:0-1321 GCF_001483705.2 Eufriesea mexicana | reverse complement strand
CACAACATAATGTGCCGCGGCCTCTATTCCTGCCCCCCTCCCCGAGCAAAACAGGGCTTATTACAGTACACTGTTACGGAGAAATCCACCGAATAGCAGTGTACAGCGCAAAAGTCAAAGTAATCAACCGTAAACTAACCAATCGTAACACTAACAAACGTAACCAAGCACAGCCTAACGTACCGCCACCAATATTCCTGATCTCCCAGAGCCAAGCAGGATAGATTAAACGAGAGTAGGTCACAGATATCCATCGAATAGCATCGTATAGCGCATAGTCAAATATATGCTCTCCTAACCTAACAGAACGTAACATAACCAACAGAACCTAACTCAGCCTGACGTGCCTACATCACTGTTGTTGACCACCACATAGCCAAGCGGAGAACATCACAACACAGCAGGACGCAGAAATACGCCTGATAGCCGTGTATACCACAAAAGTCAAAGTCGTTCGAACCAAACCAGGCCCAAAATGGCCTAACGAAGACTAGGTTAGCTAAACCTATCGAGCCGAGACCTGTATTGCTGGCCGCGCCAGAGTTAAGAAGAACATATTGAAGAACATTAGGTAGCAGATATCCACCGAAAAGCAGTGTATAACCCAAATGTCGAAGCCATCCTAACCAAACGTAGCATAACTCGATCTATCGTGCCACGACCGCCATTTCTGGCCTCCCCAGTGCCAAGGAGATCATACTAACTCACAGTGGGGCGCAGAAATCCACCGAAATGCAGTGTATATCACAAAAGTCAAAGATACCCTACCCAAACTTGAACAAACGTGACGTAACCAAACGTAACCTAACTCAAACTTACGTGCCTGCACCACTATTGCTGACAGGCCCAGAGCCAAGCAGAACATATTAGAGGAGAGTAGAGCACAGAATTCCACAGAAACGCAGTGTACGGCGGAAAAATCAAAGCTACCTATACCTAACACAAACTAACGTAACCTAGCCTAATATAGCCAAACTCAACGAAATACGCCGCAGCCACTATCTCCGGCCTCCCAGGTTCCATCAGATTAGAGTAGAGCGAAGTGTAGGGCAGGAATCCGTCGAACAACTGCGTTTGGCACAATGGTCAATGATGTCCTAATCTAACCAGATCGAAGATAGCCTAACCAAACGCAGAGTAACAAAGCATAACGTGCCGCGGCCACTATCGATGGCTTCCCCAGTGACAAGGAAAATATGATACAGCACAGTAGAGCACAGAAGTCCATAGTATGTCAGTGTTGAGCGCTTACGTCAAAGCCATCATAAAACAGCCCAACCGAACCTAACATAGCAAAACCTAACCAATCCCAAGTTAACGA